>NW_027399811.1:0-6909 GCF_003265705.2 Callorhinus ursinus
TGGGGCCCCTACAAAGAACCAGTCACCACACAGAGAGCTTTATCCCACCGTGACACAGAGATCATACCACCCGAACACCACCCTGGAAGAGAATACTTACCTCCCCTCACCAGAACACAAAACCTTCCAATCCACTTGTACACACATGCCCATGCATGCATAAAGCCTCATACGTGGACACATGGGTCGCTTATCTTCCTTCCTCACTGCAAGGAGACCTGTGACAATCCATCCCCTTCTCACATCCACCTGAAGCTGTTGATACCAACTCAAAGTTTACCACCACCACTTGTGTTCATGGCAGCAAGGAGCCATGGGACTGAAGAAACTGTCCTTCCAGAGCCTATGGCCTTTCTGGGCAGGGGAAAAGTGGCTCAGAGAGTGACTTCTGTGTCCTTCTGGGCAGGGGGACAGCGGCGGGCCTCTCATGTGCAGAGACAATTTGGCCAACACCTATATGGTTGTGGGAGTCACAAGCTGGGGGGTAGGCTGTGCCCGAACTAAGCGCCCCAGAGTCTACACGGCCACCTGGCCCTGTCTGAACTGGACTGCTTCCAAGATCGGTTCTAATGCCTTGCACATGGCTCAACTGCCCACCCCTCCCCATCTGACTTCTCAAGCAATCCCGGCTAGACAACCCTCTGCCCGCCCTTCTGCTAGCCCTCCTTGGTACTTCCAATGCCTTCCTCGACCTCCTCCCAGCCCCCCTGCATCTCGACCTCGACCCAAACCACTGGCCCCACCCCCAACCCCTCCCCCACCTATCACTAAAGCTCCCCAAGTACTTTCTTTTGCCAAGCGACTACAGCAACTCACAGAGATCTTGAAGGGGAAGACCTTTTCTAATGCAAAGGGGTATTACAAAATGGAGACCACGGATCTCCCAGAACTGACTGCCGCCTCCTGTTCCAATCCCACTCCCAACAGACCCAGTGAGCCCTTTACTCCCAAGAAAAAAAAGATTAAATATATATATATATATTATAAATATATTTATATATTTATATATTATAATATATATATTATAAATATATTATATATATATATATATTATATATACATGCATATATAATATGTCTATATTTATATTTGCTTTCTGGACTTCTTCCTACCTGCCCTCCCCGACTCAATCCAAACCCTCCCCCAGCAAATCTGTCCTCCCTCCGTCACCCTCCAACAGGGTGGAATTGTTTGCGTGTCAGGGGTCATTGTGGTTTCCTAAATCTTGATTTTTGAAGTTGGAACAAGGCGATCTGGGGTGACAAGCCAGGTATGGTCTGGATCTCACACTCAGAGTCTCTGCTTATTAAATCAGTGCAGGTGGGCCCTGGAGCACTTCTGTGAGGTAAGCTGACTCAGAAGGAGGGGTGTGGGTCTGAGTCCATTGGAAGAATGACCCTAGTCTGAAGTTTTGTAGTGTGGCCATCTGATGCTCAGTCCACATGGACAACCCCAGGCAGGAGTCTGCCCTCAACCAGAATTGCTTATGTCCATCTGTGAATTCCTGAGAAAGAGATCTCGATGGCCTCAGGTCAACCGCCCACTCTGGTCAGGGCCCAGATCAAGCCTAAATGCTGGATTGGCCACTTGAGGATTAAAGATGGTAGGCTCCAGAAAGCAAGCCCCGGACTCCTGGCTGGGCAGTTGCTGCATCAAGCAACAGCCTCATACCTGTTCACCTGTTCACATGTTTCAAGTGCAAGATGGTCCTATGTTCTGGTTGCAAAGACAGATGGCATAGGGTACAGGAGCATGAGGGAGGACTTTGGGTGAGGAAGACCAAGGACCCAGTCTTTTCCTGCTGGGGCTGCAACAGGGAATGATGAAGCAGGCATGAGTATTTTCAGGATTCGTCAGTCTGTCTGGGTTCAAACAAACCCCCTGCTTTACTCCTCATCAGCTATGTGGCCTTGGGAATATGGCCACAGGGTTGTGTGACAATGAAATTAGGACAGACATGAAGCTTTCAGAGCAGAGTGTGACACACCATACATGCTTATAGATGTGGGCTCTAGAGCCAACTGGTGATGAGATGCTGGGTAACCTTATACTTATGCAGGGGCACTCGGGTGTATATTGCCTGTGCCCTTATGAGCCACTTATGACTCTATGTCATCTCCTTATGGCAGCTATGTTCAGGGCCACACCTCCCACTCCCACCTGGAAAGACTATTTGACAAGTTGTATATAGGCAAGCTTTCTCACCAGTAAAACAGGACAAAACAACAATGAATGTGAGACAGAGACAGTGTTCTGTAGGCCTAAGCTCTTATTGCTGAATGACAGACCACACAGCCAAAGACATCTAATGTGCATTCCTGATCACCTGCCTCATGCCTCCACCTTCCCCTTCACTTTTTACCCTGCTGCAGTCAGTAGCTGCCTCTTTCTCTCTCAATGTGGACATTCTCCAGACCCTCTTCTCTAGGGTTATTTCAATCTCTACTAGTTTCAAGTATCTCCTAAATAGTGATGATGCCAAATCTGAACCTCCACCAACATTGCTTCCCTTGGCAGCAGACTCAGGCCATGGCCTACCAGATTTGGACTAGTAGGTTCTGCCACACAGGGACAAATAACATATGAAAAACGAATACTTAATTCTTGCCCACCCCAAACATCAGTTGGTGCCCACACCTAGGTGTGACATCATCTCTAGCTGTTTCTTTCCTCCTCACTGCCAAATACAACTTTTCAAACTGTACTAAGAACGCACAACAGCACCGATTCTGAGCCAATGGGGCACACAGAAATGATGCCTTCAGGCTCGATTCCCCATGAGCAGACCTTGTGCTGGGCTCAGAGGAAAGGAGACACAATGTTGGCAGAGCCTCCTGTGGCAAGGGCTAGGATGGGTGTGCACCCCGTCGGGGTGGAAAATGCCCACAGGACCCAGAGTTCCTGACTGTACCGCTGCTCAGGTAGGGGCTGAGCCTTGTTTACCCAGGTACCCTCATCTCATGACCCGTGTATGGCAAGTGGTAGGTGGTTGGTGAGCATAGCGAGGGGCTGCCCCTTCTATCTCCCCCTGGAGCAGAGGGACCTGTTCCAAAGCCAAACCCAGACCTAAACTCCAGGCTTGAAGACCGTCAACAGCTGGCGCTCCGCCATCCACTTCGCACGGTCTCTTTCATTCAACCAACATCTTTTGGGCACCCAACACATCTGGGAACCAACCTTCCCAGTCAGGCTGGACTGCCCTCGCCTCCACACCGCGGAATGAACCCAACGATCCGTGCTTCTCCCGCCCGGGGCCCAAGGACGGTGGATCCCAAGGCTGGGCCTGCCACCTGAGGGAAACGAGGTACGACCCCTGACTCCCCCGGTGGGCCCGCCGGTGGCCAGCCATGTCCCAGTCGGCGCCCGTCCCCCGCCCCACCCCGCTCCGTCCCGCCCCGGTCCCCGTTCCGCCCCACCCCCGCCCCACTCCGCCCCTGTCCCCGTCCCGCCCCATCCCCCGGGCCTCGTTCGGCTCCGTCCTCCTGTCCCCGTTCCGCCCCGTCCCCCGCTCCGCCCCATCCCCCATCCCGCTCCGCCCCGCTCCGCCCCGGTCCCGCCTCGGAGCCCTCGGGTCAGCCGGGATCTCTCGGCGCCGCACTCCGCTTCCGGCTCCGTTCGCGTCCTCGCAGCTGCTAGGCAACCGCACAAGGACCTGCAGGAGGGCTGCCCGGCCCGAGGCCTGAAGGACCCCTCCGGGGTATGGGCTGGCTAGCGCAGTGCCGGGAGGGAGGGCGGGAGGTGCCCGGGATGGCCGGGTCTGGGTAGGGCTGGTTGGCCGCAGGGTCGGCGGGCGGCGGGCGGGCCTCCTGCGGTGCTGAGGGGCGGGAACATGGGTAAATGCAGCTGGGCCGTGTTTCCCTCTTTGGTGTAGGCATTTGTAGTTTGTGGCCTTTTCGTGTCTTCTTTAGTAAAATACTTAGAAATCCCAGGGCGCCTGGGTGGCTCAGTCTGTTAAGCCTCGGCCTTGAGCTCAGATCAGGATCTCCGGGTCCAGAGCCGGAGCCCCGCCAGGCCCCCAGCTCAGTGGAGAGCCTGCTTCTCCCTCTCCCCTGCCCCTCCCCCTGCTCACTCTCTATTTCAAATACATAAAAATCTTAAAAAAATATTTAGACATCCTGCACTTGAAAGTTTCCTCAATTATCAGTGGCTGTATGAAGCAAAGACTAAAAGTACACATGAAGAGTGTAAAAACAAATTTGCATTTGGTTTGTTTGAATAACTTGCTCCTGATTATGTCCTCATCAAGGACATGCAAGTCCTGTGATGCATTATTTGGTTGTCACTTTCGGTTTTGTTAAATAACCGAGGACTTTGTAACTCTTACCACATGCTGTCGGGCTGTGTCACTGTGTCTATGTCTGAAAATCTCTATATGAAGCACTAAAGTAGGATAAGAAATTACAGCAGCACCATTTTGATGAGTCCAGATGTTTTCAAGGTTGGAAATAAATCTTGACTCAGTGAAAAGAAGCTGAAGGCATACAGAAAACACATAGGAAATGACTGAAGTGAGTCCTTCCTGCTCATTTACATTAGAAGTAATGAGCAGATGTCTCCAGTTAAAGGCAGAGCTCCAGTTAGGATTAGGTTTAAAAGACAAGATCCAGCTGCATGCTGTCTCCAGGAGGTTGACCTGGGACCCAGTGACACAAAGAGGGTTAAAGTGAGAGGGTGGAAAAGATCCTCCATACACACATTAACCAGTGGAGGTACTGGCTTCGGAGAGCTCTCTTCCTAGGTCCCTGGCTCCATACCTCAGGGATCTGGGCCATCTGAGCACTACCAGAGGACTCAGCTTGACACCGCAGAGCAAAATGCACCAAGGATGCCCACTTTTTATCACTTCTCAGCATCGTGCTGGAAGTCCTAGTTAGAGCATTTAGGCAAGAAAAAGAAATAAACAGCATCCAAATTGGAAAGGAAGAAGTAAAGATATCTCTATTTGCGGATGACACTATTCTATATGTAGAACATCCTGAAGAACACACACACACACACACACACACACACACACACACACACACTACTAATACTAATGAATGAGTTAATCAAAGTGTCAGGGTACAAAATCAACACACAGTAAACAACCAGAAAAGGAAATTAAGGCAATAATTCTATTTCCAGTAGCACCCAAAAGGATAAAATACCTAGGAATAAATAAATACCCATGGAGATGAAAACCTGTACAGTGAAAACTGCAAAATATCGCTAAAATGAGTTAAGACCTAATTAAATGGAAAGACATGCATGTCCATGGATCAGAAGACTTAATATTGGTAAGGTGGTAATGTCCCCACAAAGTGAGCTCTAGATTCAGTGTGATCCCTGTCAGAGCTCCAGTGGTCTTCATACAGGAATGGAAAAGCTGATCCTCAAATTCATATGGAATGGCAAGGAGCCCCAAATAACAAAAAATCTTGAAATTAAAGACCAAGTGAGAGAACTGACATTTCCCTATTTCAAAACTTACTATAAATGTACCATGAGTAAAAACAATGTGGCTGAAGAGATACTTTTCCAAAGACATACAGGTAACCAACAGGTACATGTAAAGGTGCTCAGCATCACTTATCATCAGGGAAATGCAAATCAAAATCCTAAGAGCCAAGATATGGAAACAACCTAAGTGTTCATCAACAGGTGAATTAGATAAAGAAGATTTGGTGTGTGTGTACACACACACACACACACACTTTTCAGCAATGGGAAAGAAGGAAATGCTTCTGTCATTTGTGACAACACAGATGAATCTTGAGGGCATTATGCTCTGTGAAAAAGGCCAGAGAGGGGAAGACACATACTACATGTATAACTTATATGTGGAATTTTTTTTTAGAGATCAAACCGTAGAAAAAAAGATTAAAAGAGTCGTTGCCAGGGACTAGAGATTTGGGGAAATAGGGAGAAGTTGGTAAAAGGGTACACACTTTCAGTTATAATATGAATAATATCTGAGGAGGCAAAGTAAAACGTGACTATAGTTGATAATGCTGTATTGTATAATTGAATTTTTCTGAGAGTAGAACAAAAGTGTTGTACCAAAAAAATAGGTGATGGATGTGTCAATTAGATGGTAGGAATGATTTCACAATGTTTATGTATGTATATATACCACAATATGCACTTTAAGTATCTTATAATTATGTCAGTTATATATATCTTAATAAGGATGATACTGGGGCAGTATGGTATTGGCATAAGTATAGACCAGTGGAGTGGGATGGAGATTCCAGAAATAAATCCAAATATCTATGGACAATTGATTTTTGAGAAGAATGCCAAAGCTGTTCAGTATGGAAAGAATAGTTTTTTAAGACATGGTGAAGAGAAAACTGGATGTCCACATGCAAAAAAATAAAGATGGACCCCTACCTCAGCCCATATACAAAAATGAACCCAGAATTGATGAGAGAGCTAACATTACAAAATTCTTAGAAGAAAGCATATGGGGCAGATCTTCATGATCTCAGATTTGTCCGAGGATTCTTAGATTCAACACCAAAATCATAAGCAACAAAAGAAAAAAATAAATTAGACTACTCAAAATTAAACACATTTGTGTGTCAAAGGGGATTATAAAAAATGTGAAAATACAATTTAAGGAATGGGAGAAAATACTAATCCACATCTTTTATAAGGGGATAATATCCAAAATACATAAAGAACTCTTAGAACTGTACTACAAAAGACAACCATATAAAAAATGGGCAAAAAATCAGAATAGACATTTTAGTCAAGAAGATATACAAAGTGGCCAACAAGCACATGAAGAGATTCATCACCTTTGGGCATTAATGAAACTCAAAACCACACACTTGCTTCACACTCACTAGGATGGCTATAATGATAATAATATTTTTGAGGGGTGGCTGCATACTAACACAACTTGGTAGTTTTTATTGTCTAGGA
>NW_027399812.1:0-6906 GCF_003265705.2 Callorhinus ursinus
TGTGGCCACATGGCACTGTCCCCGGAAGCTACTGTGCTGCCCTTAGGTGGTGTAGGTTTGTGTGCGGGGTAGTAGGGGTGTCTACATGTGAATCCAAGTGCTTTGATTCTCAGGGGGTGTGTGTGTGTGCGTGCGTGTGTGTGTTAGTTTGGTGAATGGTGCGTTTCCCTAGGTGTATGTTTCCTTAAACACTGCAATTAATGGTGCCCAATTTCTCAGTGAAATTTCCCATCACTGTCACATCATGAATGTATATGCACGTGAAAACACTTCAACATGCACAATTTAAATACGTGTTCCTTACTTGCAAATACACATCAATTCACCTGGAAAACAAATCTCATCACCAACTAGGTAGAGGATAACCACAGATTCCTGTTTGACAATCCCTGTTCCTCCATGTGACTCTCACCTCATGGCAGGCCTCGTGGCATGAATGGTCATGGTCCCCCACTCTTGCCACTTCACTCACACACAACACTCTTCTTTGGAGGCCCCACAGTGAGTCTTCCCACCCCAATCTGAAGCACTGAGTACCGGGACAGACGCCTTCCTCCTGCAGGTGGCTTCTGGGGCAGCCTCGTGCCACACCCAGTTCTGGGGGCAACCTGAGAAAGGAACAGCGGCCAGGAAGAGTGGGGGCCAATTCACTCCATCTTTCCCCTTTGACATCTACCATTTACCTTCAGATATGGTGTCTAAGAATAAAACTGTCATTCTCACGAGGAAAACCACACGCCTACCACTGATCCTAGGTGTGGCTCTGAGGTGGGCAAAAAAAAGTGTAGGATGAAAGGAGAAATGAGGTCCTCTTCAGGGACTGAGCATCACTGTGGGTACCTGGGCCTCTACCAAGGAGGAAGGAAGGGTGCTCTGTGCATCGCAAGGTGGGGAAAGAGAACCTCAAACCTCAACATTGTGCCGGGAGAATCACCACTCACTTCCCTGTCCATCTGCCAGTGCAAGAGGGACTTGTTTGATTCCAAAGGCTTTTGCAAGTAAACAAGTGAAGGTAGTTCTTTTAAGTCACTGTGAATGTAAACAGGGCCAAATTAGGGTTTGCATTTTCTTTTGGAGCATGAATCTTCTGAGAAACATGTATTTTAAGACGAGCTGATTTTCCAGAGAAAGACATGTATCATATGACCTCACTGATATGAGGAATTGTTAATCTCAGAAAACAAACAGAGTGTTGCTGGAGTGGTGGGGGGGTGGGAGGGATGGGGTGGCTGGGTGATAGACATTGGGTAGGGTATGTGCTATGGTGAGCGCTGTGAATGGTGCAAGACTGTTGAATCACAGATCTGTACTTCTGAAACAAATAATGCAACATATGTTAAGAAAAAAGAAAAAGAAGAAGATAGCAGGAGGGGAAGAATGAAGGGGAGTAAGTTAGAGGGGGAGACGAACCATAAGAGACGATGGACTGTGAAAAACAAACTGAGGGTTCTAGAGGGGAGGAGGGTAGGGGGATGGGTTAGCCTGGTGATGGGTATTAAAGACGGCACATTCTGCATGGAGCACTGGGTGTTATGCACAAACAATGACTCATGGAACACTACATCAAAAACTAATGATGTAATGTATGGTGATTAACATAACAATAAAAATTTAAAAAAAGAGGAGCTGATTTTCATACATCTATTTTCCTCAAAGAAACAAGAACAAATAGACTGCTCGCTTTTAAAATGTCATTTGTTTATCCAATAACAACTGTCCCAGTGAAAGAAGGAAAGTGGTCCTAGAAATCGTTAATCTGTACATCGTAGTTTCCATTGCTGGAGGTTGACTGCAAAGTTTCGAGATCAGGAGCACCAGTGTTATCTGAGCCCACACTGCCCACACGTAGCATAGTATTAGCTCCTTCGTGAATGGGGATGAGAAAGGACGTGGCCAAGTTGCTGGGGTCACACTGTGTAGACATCTTCGCCGGCACCTGGACAGAGCAGCTTTCTGTCATCCTCTCCATCTAGCTGTGCGACCCTTCCCCTCTTTCCCACCCACCAAACCCTGTCGCCTGTAGTATAAACACATGTCACAACGCATCTACCCTCTTGACGAATTTCCAAGTGTATGGCACACTATTGTCAACTCGATGTGCATGGTTTTGCACCAGGTCTCTAGATTCTTCCATCTGGCACGACTCAATCTCCACAAGCATGGAACAGCAACACATCGCCTCCTCCCTAAACTCTTGGCACCCACCCTTCTGCTCTCTGCTTCCATGACTCTGACTACTTTACATTCCTCATGTAAATGCAACCAGACAGTAGCGGTTTTGTGGTGATTGGCTTCTTTCACTCACATTAGTGCCCCTGATGACATTCATGGGTCCACAATGACAGGTATTCCTCCTCCTCTAAAAGCTAAATAGCTTGGATATTGTATGGATATACCAATTTGTCCTTGAAATTCATCTGTAAGTGAACCCTTGGCTATTTTCCATACCCTGGGTACTGTGCATAATGCTGCAGAGATGGGACTGCAGGTGTATCTTCAACATAATGATTTAAATTCCTTTGGCTGGAGACACACAGACGTGGGAGTGCTGGATCTATGGGAGTTCCTTTGACAACTGTTTCAGGACACTCAACTCACGTTTCCAGGGTAGTTGCACCATTCTGCATTCCACTAATAGCATACAAAGACTCAAATTTTTGCATCCTTCCAACATTGGTTTTGGGTTTCAATTTCTGGATTGGGTCCTCGCTACCCTAACAGATGAAGTGATAGCTTTTGGATTTACGTTGCCCTCATGATGCGTTAGGTTGAGCATCTTTTCAGATGTCTGTGGGCCAGTGATTTGTTTTCCTTTGCAGCCAAATCTATTCAAGTCTTTTCCCTATTTTCTAATTTGGTTAAATGCCGTTCATATTTTCTTTTCCATTTTGTAAATGAACACATTTTCTGATAGAAGGATTGCAAATATTGTCTCTAATATGTAGGCTGCCTTTTCATTCTGTTAGTTGTTTCAGGAGACTATGCTTTTTCTAATGTGTAGTCTTGTCAAGGATCATTGTGCCATGAATGAGTGCATTTATTTGGGGGCTCTCTATTTTGTTCCAAGGTGTCCCTGCCTTTTTTTATGCCAGCACCATGCCTTTTGCTTGGTGTAGGTACAGACTGTATTTTAAAGTCAGCATCTACATGCTGGCTAACTGAACATAATAATAATTATTAAAAAAAGTCAGCATCCATGGAGCCACCACCTCGTTCTTCATTCTCTAGAATGTTTTGGCTTTTTGTGTTCCTTTGTGGTTCCATGTATATTTTAGCAGTTTCTCTATTTCTATAAAATGACATTGTGATTTGGGTAGGTGTTGCCATTGAATGTGTACACCCTTTCTTCTAGGAACTTAGTGTTCCCCTTACTCTTTTACTGTCCAAAGGCCTCCAATAGTGCCTGGCAGGTGTGTGTGAGCCCAGGAACTACCTACATATAAATGGTCATATTAGGCCAGCAATTAATGTGAGAGAAATAAGCAGGGGAGCAGAGGTTTTGTCTCACTCACTGGTGGCTACTAGTGCTGTGCTATCCAAGGAGCCTGTCTACAATCCATTTTGACACAGTTATTCATTAACTCAAAGAAGTATACTAAAATAATAAAATAAAATCAAACATCCAATGGCTCACACACACTAGCCACATGCCAAGTGTCCCATAACTGTTGGAATTTCAGATTCTGACATTTGGAGGGGAGAACTGTAATGTGCATGTAGAATGGACACTCTGAAGTGATTCCTGCAGCATCTTGCTCTCATTAGAAGGTTCAAAACTGTGATCCCTGGCTTGTTGAATGGCTCTGAGTCCACCAGCCCCATGAACATCTGACAACATACCAGAAAGGTCGGGCAGATGCTGCATGACTCATAGTCAGCTCAACTCAAGTGGTATGAATGGCTGAGTCTCTCCCTCTAATAACAGGATTGTTCCTCTTTCTGTTGCTACAGATTTGCGTGTGGAGAGCGTACATGACTCGAGCAGTGAGGAGGAAGCACTCAGCGAACAGTACTCAGGTAGGGAACAGTGGGAGAAGGCCCCTGGGCACGTGGGGTTGCACCTGCTGCTCTGGAGAATGAAGAAGGTGGATAAGAAATCAGAAAGGAAAGGGAAACATTGGCGACAGGGATGATTTGTTCATTTCATCTTTTCTGACTGAGAAGAAGAGAAACTGTGTCCATGGGCGTTTAGTGTATGCTGGGTTTGGAATCATCAGTCCTCGGAGGGCTATTTTCATGATCTTTCCCATAAAACCTACACTTCCCTCCCTCTGCCGCGGCCGAAAGGCAAAGCTTGGTTCCTTTGGTCACCGCCTCTCGGGGATTGTGCATGAGAGCTTCTGTACTTCTCTTGTCATTGACCTACAATGCACATGACTCGGCGGCCACAACAACCCTCTCCCGCACACGAGCACCAGGACACTAAGTGCCAGGGAGAGCCAGGAGCGGGAAGAGGGGTAAACTCTCTCACTCATGACGTCTGGGACCTGTACCAAACCTTCCTGGTTCTGTCCTGGTGGCTGTACCTTAAAGAGGACGCCCAGAGCCAGAGGAGGTAAAGATCATTTCCGCTGGTGGCACTGCATAGGCTGCCGTGGCACTTAGCTTCCGCCAGCCTTCACAGCCCACCCGAGGCTGACCTGGACACGTGCCTCCAGGGGAGAGACGCCCCTGTGCAGCGGCCCGGGAGACCCTCGGCGGCGGGCCGGGGTCCTAGAGGCCTGTGTGCAGGTGCGGCTGGGCCCGTGGCACACACTCGCTGTCACAGCCCCGCTGACCTGTCACCAGGTGTCATCTAGGCATAGGACAGAGCCTCTGGGCAGCAGGGCCAGGGAGTCACGACTCCTCTCCCAACACCCCTCCCTGGGCTCCCAGCCCTGGCCATGCTCCCCGCTCCCCAGTCAGGCCAACCTGTGGGAAGGGAAAGGAGCATCCTCAGGAGAGAAGGAGGAAGGGGAGCAGGGAGGGATAGGAACAAGCAGGGAGGAAGGCAAAGTCCTGCACAGACAGTCATGGGGACAGTGAGTGCCTACAGGAGCGACGGGATGACGCAGACTTCACTCCTGGTCAAGGAGAGAACCGAAGGTGGGAAAAGCAGGTGGGAGCCCAGAGACCCACTTCCACCCTGTGCAGAGAAAGGCACCAAGGCAGGGAGGACTCAGAGCCGAGGACACATCAAACTGAGGTCAGAGCCCAGCATCCCAAGAGCAACAAGCCAGAGGTTGTCCCCTCCACTAACTCTCCTTTGTCCTCTCCCACGGCCGCCCCAGCATCACCACTGCTCTCCGCACGCGAAGAGGACTCCAGGGATGAAGAAGAGTCCGATGGAAGGAGCAACACTGTGCCTGTAATTCACTTCCTCGTCCAGGTCTTGCCCTTCCTCTCTCTGCCGTCCATGAGCTCCTCTTCCTGGCTCCTCCCCATTCCCTGGTTTGAGCAGGCCCACCTGGAGGACCTGGCCTCCTGCAGGCGCTGAGGCTTTGCATCTGCGGTGCTCAGGAAATCACTCTGCAGCCCTCCTCAGCCTTTCTTAGCATCACCCTGACCCCTCACCACTGAGTCTGGGAAGCAGCCCTGAACAGCTGAGCAGGGAGCTGGGCTGGGAGTCGCCAGGGCAGAGCTCACCCTGCCGGAGGGGCGTCAGGAAAGGGAGACGGGGACTGGAACGCCCCACTTGGGTGTTTCCTGACCGGAAAGATGGTTATGCCTGATTCTGCTCTTCCTTGCAGCCCTCAGGATGCTTCCCTTCAATCAACTTGGAAGAAAAAACAAAGGAAGCCATCTCTCAATCAGAAGAGAAGGACTTATGAATGGGGTGAGTTTGGCAGGAAATGGGGAAGGCACACATGCATACATGTTCTCCATCGCTTCCCTGACTCACTTGTTGGCACCTCAGGAAACCGCATGAAACCTGGGATGCTGCCCTAGCGCCTGAGCACAAAGAGGAGACAAGAGGAAGTTCCTAGTCCCTGCAGGCTCTAGGATGCCCCGAGCACATTCCACAGGGAACCTGACCCTGATCTGTACAACTTCCTGTGCTGGTCGGGCTTTACCCTCCAGCAGCTGCTGTCCTTGGAGGGAGGGCAGTGGGTACCTGTAGGGACCAGCTCCCAGAAGGTGTATGCACTGTGCTCTTCTGGAAAAGGGCCCTGGGTGTTCTTGATCCCCTCACTCTGCAGGACCCAGGCCTGCCCTCCAAACCTGCATAACTCAGTAGAGTGCTTCCTTCAGAATATCACTAATTGGGATGATGGTGGTGGTGGTCCAATGGCCACTTCACGCATCTGAGGAATGAGTGAACAAGACCGGCCCCCGGGCTAATGTGAGCAGAACAGCTCACCACACCCAGCTGTGCATCCCTGTGGGCACATAGTAGGCCCCCGTACCAAGCTGTCACATGAAGGACTGCCACTCACTTGGGAGCTGCCCCACGCCTTGGACCCTCTGAGCCTCCTGAAGCCTTGGGGGAAGTAGGGGGTCACCTCCTGGCATCATTTCTCCATGTGAGTTTCAGGTTCTATTGATTCTGCTCAGCCTGTAGGCAAGATCCTCGGGGGAAGCCCACCCTGTCTTTTCCCAACTCACCCATGCCCTGCCCACAGTGTGTGGACTCTGCAAAGTCACTTCCCATGTGGGTCAGGAGCACGTAGTCTCTGCCACGCCACCTGCAACACACACGTTTGCAAAGACTCCTCCACAGAGAAGGGCATGTTGAGGGTACTCGGAGAGGCCGGGGAAGGGACAGCCAAGCAGGAGGAAGACCCGGCATTCACAGAAGAGGGTGGTCAGGAAAGGGGCCCTAGTGACACTAGGAATGTAACCTTCATTCAGCCCTGGGTTCCATGAAAGCTTCACTTTCTTCATGCCACAGATGGGTCCTGCAGGAAACCCTGCACCCGAAGACCT
>NW_027399813.1:0-2725 GCF_003265705.2 Callorhinus ursinus
AATGAATCATGGAACACTACATCAAAAACTAATGATGTAATGTATGACTACCATAACATAATAGTTAAAAAAAAAAAAAGGAAAAGTGAGCGAAAAATGTGACACAAATACAAAGTCTTAGGGACAAAAATTATGAAACTGGATCTTTAAAAATAGTCCTTTAAATGTGAAAAACATAAGGATAAAGAAAGGTTGAAACTCAGAAGGTTGGTAGGAGAGACGGAGCAGGCAAGGGATCGACAAGGGAGCTGGCTAGGGTGTACTGGTATTCATCAGATCTCAAGCTAAGGAACACTCACCCAGAGATGAAGGAGGCCACTAGATGACTGTCAGGTTCCATTTAGAAGAAAGACACACGTATCAACGTGCCATGCCTTCATCAAGTAGCCACAGAGCATGTAAAGCAAACTTTACCAGAACCAGAAAGAATAATAAACAGATCCACTGTCACGCTTGGAGACCTGAACACACCTCTGAGAGGGTGATAATCAGAAAACAGTAATTAAGTATATAGAAGATTAACCAAACACATAACAAGCATAATCTAACAGACATATAGAAATCATCACACGTGACAATTCCAAAAGAGACATTCTTTTCAAATCCACGTGAAACATAAAAAAAGAGAGAGACCACATTCATGGCTCTAACCACTCTCTTCACCAAATTTCAAAGTTTTTATTATATAGATAACATTCTTTGACCAAATTAGAATAAACTTAGAAAGATTATCTTCTCACATAGAATAGAAAATTTCAAATTATTTTTCTAAGAAACTCATAAATCAAATAATTATAATGGGAAAGAAAATGTTCTATGAATTGAATGAGCATGAAAATACTTAAGAGAAAACCAGAAAAAATGTATAGCCTTACATGTTTATTTGAGAAAACAAATCAAGAACCAAATACACAAGTTTATCAACCGATACAAAAGTTTACCAAAAAAGTTCATCTTCTCCACTGAAACACAGAAGGTCGGAGATGGAGAAAGGACTACAATTTGATGAGTCAGAACTGACATATGACACTGGATCACAAAACCCAATCTCAGACTCTTTCAATATTTGAAACTGAATGAGTATCTGAAGATAGATCAAAGGGAAATTCAGGTAAGACACAAAAACATTAGGAGTCTAACATTAGGCCATCCTACAACAAGCTGTAGACATTAAAAGGATTAAAAAAAATCATCACCACTTTTTACCAGTAAGCTTAAAAAATTAGAAATGAAAAATTCTTAGAAAAATGTGACAATAGCTAGAAAATATGAAAATAAAACTCGGGGAAAAAAAGCAAAATAGTATTTCAACACAAAAGAAAATTTTGTTTAAAAGGAAAACATTATTCTTATGGAAATCAGAGTTTTTCTATAATCGGACTAAGCCTACCATCCCTTTTGTTTATCAGTGACACTTCCAGTCCTGACTAGTATCCATCCCTCCCTGCCCCTCACTGGCCTCTCTGTCCCTCCATCAGATGGAGAACAGGAAGAGGAGATGCTCAGCAGGCAGCACAGACCACAGTTTCCCAGGGGGAGGCTCCCACCTTGCACACGGATGCTTGGTGCAAGAACAGTGACAAGGACAGTATTTAAGGGAACCTAAGGGACGACAGAGCAGCTAGAAGCTGAAATCCAGCTCCTATCTGAAAATAAATCCCAATTCCTGAGCTGTCAGTGCAGAACACCAACGCCAAGGACCACACTGGCCAATAAAACACTCAAGCCTCCCCTCCCCTTTGGCCTCATGTGTGCACTCACTCGTCCATACTCCTCGAGACAAAGCGGGTTGCCAGAAGTTCCTCAGAGGTCTAAGTCTGACTACTGTGCATCTGCCCCATCTCTTCCCCTGTCCGCTGATGTGGAGCACCTCAGGACAATCTCTTGACCTCCACCTGCACGGCTCCAGGGAGTATCTTCCCGTCCCTGCTGACTCTCTGTCAGCCACCATGTGTGCAAGGACACGGTGAGTCCACACCACCCCAACCCATGCCCCAGCACCCCCTAGTAGGCCCGCCTTCCTCAGGGTGGTATTCTTGCTCTCCCATGCATACCATAAAAGTTTCAGGGTCTATAAGACTACAGAAATAAAGCAGAATGCAGGGGAGGGGAGCCCACCCAGCGGGAAGCAGCGGAAGGATAGGACTGCTATGTGGGTTGCTAGAAGGCTCCATTCAGAACCACCTACGAGGAGGTGGATGGGCAGACAAAGGGAGCCTCTCCGGGTATCTGTGTGCTCCCTGGAGAAGTATCCTCAATCCTCACCAACCCCCTCACTCCGTCATGGTTGAGTCTTCAAAGACACCTGTTATCTGTGCCATTTCATACCTAAACAATGGGGCCAACACATTCAAAAGAATAATTAGAACACTCGGGACCTGAGAAAAGCAGAGCAAATGATCAGAGTGAACAAAGACCTCAATCTCCACCTGCAAGAAGGCACCCTGGTCGGAGACACAGCAGAGCCCGGGGTCTCTTGAAACTCTCGTTTGCCAAAAGCAAAGCCCCGCTGTCTCTTTCTCAGAGATGCTCAGGTCTTGCTTACATGGAAGGGTCCTGCTCTCAGCTGAAGAATGGGTTTCCCACTGCAGCTGTCACTGGTATCCCTCTCTCTCTTCACGAGCAGCCCCACACTCCCAATCAGGGAGGTGATCTCTCCCACACGCCTATGCCCCCACTGTCCCTGCACCCAGCAAGAGGCCCATGGAGGAGCGGAGGCGAAAAG
>NW_027399813.1:2735-6905 GCF_003265705.2 Callorhinus ursinus
TGGAGGAGCGGAGGCGAAAAGACACAGAAAACACACCACACACACACACACCCACTGTCCCTGCACCCAGCAAGAGACCCATGGAGGAGCGGAGGCGAAAAGACACAGAAAACACACCACACACACACCCACTTGTCCCTGCACCCAGCAAGAGGCCCATGGAGGAGCGGAGGCGAAAAGACAGAAAACACCCCCCCCACACACACACACACCCCCGCAGATGAGGGTCTCTCTTGTTACTACCGCTCTAAATGTACCATACTACTGTTTTAGTTTGTTTTCCCATGTTTGCCATACTCTGCAAACAGGTATTGACCTGTTTACTGTTCACGGTCATTATGTTCCCCACAGCCAAGGACTATCAGACAAGCCCGCTGCTGTTGCTTCAGTTCATAGCAAGGGGCCTGGCACAAAGCACGGATTCAATCAGTTTGGGTCAGCAATTAAAATTATCTTCCCAGATCTAACCACCTGCACAAAGCACTCTCCTCCTCCCCGATTTAATCAGCTCGGCATGTTTGATTCATATGGATTTGGACAAGCAGCCCCGGAGGCTCCAGGCCAGGGCCCCCTTCCCATCTGCACCCTCTCTATTCACACCAGGCCCAGCACCTGTCATACTGTTGGCTTCAAGTGTGGCTCTTCCCACCAACATAGGAAAAAAGGTAACTGAGAGCTCTAGGGCTTTTAACTAACAGAATCCAGAGCGCACCCCCATCTAGGTCATGGTCAGAAACCAGGCTGCACTCAGGAGTTCCTAGTCCATCCTGCAATAAGGGTGGGACTAGAGGTTCGGGAAGACAGAGAGGGGTTAGCCCAGGGCAGGCTGGGCACAGGATGTGGCGATAAGCTTCAGCCATAGATAAATCTTTGCTCCTTCCCACCCTCTGTCCCCTCCATGAAAATAGAGCCCAGAGACAGAGACCAGAGGTCCTCCCTCCATCCGTACCTGCAGTCCAGGGACACCAAGGCCTGAGCTGGAGTCTGACCTGTTCTAGGTTCCTTTCCCATGTTGTTGTCCCTCAGGAAGCTCAGGCGAGCTCGCATCTCCAGCAGGCTGTGGGCCATCAGCCTTAGGGACGGAGACAGGGCATGGGTGGTGGGTGAGGCCTACCTCCCAGCTTCTTTCTGCACCTCCCCAGCCCCCAGCCCACCTCTCAATTCACCTTGGATGGTACACTCCTGTCCTTCCCTATCATAGCCCCAGGGTTCTGCTCCTGGGGCTCAGCCTCAGGAAGATCCAGCTTCCGTGGCAGCTCTGCCTCTGCCTCGGGGAACGGCAGCTGACCCTGCAGAGTTTGTAGCAGCTGGAGGAAGGCCTGGTGCCTGGAAGGAGAGGTGGGCTGTAAAGAAGGGAAACTGGACCACGCTGGGTCTGCAGCCCACACTCCCAGCCTCACCTGTGAAGCGTGTCCTGCTTCTGCCCCGCCTGCTCCTGCAGTCTTCCAAGTTCCTGAGACAGCCGCTCAAGCTCCTGCTGCATCCCTCTCTGCCGCTGCCTCACCTCTGCAGAGGCTTCTGCCAGATGCTGCAGATGCTTCTCCTACCAGGAATGAGAAGGCAAACACGGCTCCTCAGATGCGCAGGTCTTACAGCCACTCTCTTAACCCCTCCAGGCTAGACCCAACTTGGGGCTCAGACCCACAGATGGAAAGAGGGACCCTACCCACTTTAGGCAAAACAAGGGCCCTAGAGAAAAAGGGTGAGAATGACCTATTCCAGTGTGAAGCATTCTGGAGGAAAGGGGCACAGATATGATAACTTATTTAGTCTGCTATGTGCTGCCATGTGTCCACATAAGCACTTGCTCTGCTAACGATTTCATCAACTGAACTCTATACGGTAGGTGCTAGCGTCACCTCCACTTCACAGGCAAGACCCAGAGGCACAGGAAGTGAGGGGAATGCCCAGTCATAACACAGGAAGTGAGGACGCTGGTACCTGTGCTACAATGCCTCATAAGAGAAGAGGCAGAGGGCCTCCAGGCAGAGGGTTTGGCCCATGCAATGGTACGGTGGTGAGGAAGGGAGATCTTCCTAGGGGTGTGGACCCACCTGTTGCAGCTGCCACTGCTTCTGGGCTGTCCTCAGTCTCTCCGTGGCCACCTGCTTCTGTAGGGAAGCAGAGCAGAGGAACAAGGAGAAGAGGAGTGTTTTTCTGGTTGGATTCTGGGAGGTGGCCAGTAGGCCCAGCCCGGCATGCATGCCCTTTCCCTCCTCTCTGCCTGCCCTCCTCTCCGCTCAGCCTGGCTCACCTTGGCCTGGAGCTCTTCCAGGGCTCCCAGGAGCTGCGCCCGCTTCCTCTGAGCCTCCTCCATCGTGGGCAAGGCCTGGGTCAGGGCACCTGTGATGGCTTCTACATGCTCTTGGTAGGTGGCCTTCAGCTCCTTCCATTGCTCCTTGGCTGCAAGTGCCTTCTGCCCTGAAAGGAGCCACGGGGGATGGGAACATAAGGGAGAATGGGCTGCCTGCCTGCAACACTGGGGCCTCTTGTCTTCCCATCAGCCAAAGAGCTGACCCGACTGACATCCCCTTACTTCCCCATCCCACCCCGGTGCCAACTCACGGCTGGTGTCTTCAGAAGCCAGGGGGTCTAGTCCTTGGACAACGTCCTCCTGAGCCAAGAAATTCTGCAGGAAGTCTACTACCTGAAGCTGGCTGCAGAGCAGCTTGTCCTTCTTGCGGGAGTCCTGTTCCGAGAGCGGGCAGAGGCAGGGGACATCATTACCTGTGTGTGCCGCAGGCTGAGACTGCCTTCCAGGGTGCCCACCATCGGTGCTGCCCACTAGCTCCCGGAGAGGACCCAGGAGAGGCCCCAGCTGCCCATCCTGCACATACCATCACAAACTCCGCCAGGATCTGGGCCGGCAGTTCTGCCTCTTCTTGCCGGCCAATGGGCTCCAGGATGTCTGCCAGCTTGGCCAGGGCCCTGAGAGGAAGAAGACAGGGGAAACGGGAGACTCCTGGGGTGCTCGTCCGGGCCCGCTGGCGTGCACAGGCACATGCAGACCCGCATCAGTGCTGAGTCTTGCCTTGACCGGGAGGCCTGCAGGGTATCCGGAAGCAAGAACGGCGTGTGTATAAAGGCAACACACGCCCTGAGTAAAGCTAAGCAGAGCAAGAGGAGTCAGGCAAACACAGGAACAGGAAGATGAGGGGCCCCGCTCGGACGGGCAGCGGGAGCCGCAGGCAGGGAGCGTCCTGGGGCAGGGTCTGAGGAGGCTGGTTGCACGCTCTCCTGGTCCTTCCCGCGGGGGCCTGCAGCGCCCCAGGCAGGCAGGGACGGCGGAATGCACGCAGACGCAGGGGACACAGAAGCTGAGTGACCCTCCGGCGTGTCCTGTGTGGACGCGGCTACCCGCGCGGGACCGTGTAAGTGCGGGGAACCCGCCTTGTTGTGCGCGCGCCGGGAGACGAGGTCCCTCCCGCAGTCGCCGCGGCCGGCACGGCGGGCTGCCGGGACCACGGGGGGTGGGCGGAGTACCCCCGGGTCCTGCAGGGTCCTCCCCGCCCGCCCCCGGCTGCCAGCTAGCTTACTCTAGCGCCCGCGCTCGCGCGCCCGCCTCTGCGCCCTCCATCCCTGCGGGCGGCGGGCTTCTGCTCTTCCGCCCGCAGCCCGGAGCGCCCTTTGGATTCGCCGCGGCTGCGCGCCGGGACAGGTGATTGGCAGCAGGGCCAGTGGGCGGGAACCAAGGGTCAGCGTGCACTCTGATTCGTAGGCGCGGACGAGCGGTTGGAACTCTGGATGTTTGGCGCGGGCGCGGTCGTGGCTGGGCGCGGCCGGCGCGCCGGAATCCTGCGCCTGCGCGCTGCCCGTAGGCGGTGCCGGAGCCTGGAGGCGTGGCGTGGGCCCGGTCCGCGGAGTGCGGCGGGTCCCTACGTCGCGGGACACAGAGAACAAGTCCCTGAGTTTGGATTTTAGGGGAGGCTCTGGGCACGGAGTTCCCTTAAAAAAAATTATGTTGTGGTAGAGGGAGAACACTCGGTGTGCTTCCCCAGACGCCTGGCGTCCGTAGGAAAGAAGAGGGATCCTGGTAAGTGCAGGGGGCCGGTGATGCCAGCGCCGGAGCGAGTCGCTTTCCGACGTGTCGGGGGGGTCCGTCTCCCCGCGCCTACTGGCGCCTGCCCGCCACTCCGGGGATCCGCCCACCGACCGGGCCGGGATCCGCCC
>NW_027399814.1:0-2616 GCF_003265705.2 Callorhinus ursinus
ACAAGCCTTTCTCAAGAAACAAGAAAGGCTTGTATTGCTATATACTTTCTTCTTAGGACTGCCTTTGCTGTATCCCAAAGATTTTGAACAGTTGTGTTTTCATTTTCATTGGTTTCCATGAATTTTTTAAATTCTTCTTTAATTTCCTGGTTGACCCATTCATTCTTGAGTAGGATACCTTTAGCCTCCATGTATTTGAGTTCTTTCCAACTTTCCTCTTGTGACTGAGTTCTAGTTTCAAAGCATTGTGGCCCAAAAATATGCAGGGAATGATGCCAATCTTTTGGTACCAATTGAGACCTGACTTGTTACCCAGGATGTGATCTATTCTGGATAATCTTCCATGTGCACTAGAGAAGAATGTGTATTCTGTTGCTTTGGGATGGAATGTTCTGAATATATCTGTGAAGTCCATCTGGTCCAGTGTGTCATTTAAAGCCTTTCTTTCCTTGTTGATCTTTTGCTTGGATGATCTGTCCATTTCAGAGAGGGGGATATTAAGGTTCCCTACTATTACTGTATTATTGTTGATGTGTTTCTTTGATTTTGTTACTCATTGGCTTATATAATTGGCTGATCCCATATTAGGGGCATAGATATTTACAATTGTTAGATCTTCTTTTTGGATAGTCTTTTAAGTATGATGTAGTGTCTTTCATCATCTCTTATTTTAGTCTTTGGTTTAAAATTTAATTGGTCTGATATAAGGATTGCCACCCCAGCTTTCTTTTGGTGTCCATTAGCATGGTAAATGGTTTTCCACCCCCTCACTTTCAATCTGGGAGTGTCTTTGGGTCTAAAATGAGTCTCTTGCAGACAGCATATTGATGGGTCTTGTTTTTTAATCCAATCTGATAGCCTGTGTCTTTTGACTGGGGCATTGAGCCCATTTACATTCAGGGTAACTATTGAAAGATATGAATTAATGCCATTGTATTGCCTGTAAGGTGATTGTTACTGTATATTGTCTCCGTTCCTTTCTGGTCTATGTTACTTTTAGGCTCTCTCTTTGCTTAGAGGACCCCTTTCAATATTTCATTGAGGGCTGGTTTGGTGTTCACAAATTCTTTTAGTTTTTGTTTGTCCTGGAAGCCTTTTATCTCTCCTTCTATTTTCAATGACAACCTAGCTGGATATAGTGTCTTGGCTACATATTTTTCTCATTTAGTGCCCTGAAGATATCATGCCAGTCCTTTCTGGCCTGCCAGGTCTCTGTGGATAGGTCTGCTGCCAATCTAATGCTTGTACCATTGTAGGTTACAGACCTCTTGTCCCAAGTTGCTTTCAGCATTTTCTCTTTGTCTCTAAGACTTGTGAGTTTTACTATTACATGTCAGGGTGTTGACCTATTTTTATTTATTTTGAGGGGGGCTCTCTGTGCCTCCTAGATTTTGATGCCTGTTTCCTTCCCCAAATTAGGGAAGTTCTCTGCTATAATTTGCTCTGTCCCTCTCTCTCTTTTTTCTTCTTCTGGGATCTCAGTTATTCTAATGTTTTGCTTTATGGTATCACTTCTCTCTAGAATTCTCCCCTCATGATCCAGTAGTTGTTTCTCTCTCTTTTTCTCAACTTCTTTACTCTCCATCATTTGGTCTTCTATACCACTAATTCTCCCTTCTGCCTCAGTTATCCTAGCAGTTAGAGCCTCCATTTTTGATTGCACCTCATTAATAGCCTTTTTGATTTCAACTTGGTTAGATTTTAGTTCTTTTATTTGTCCAGAAAGGGATTCTCTAGTATCTTCTATGCTTTTTTCAAGCCCAGTTTTACAATTGTCATTCTGAACTCTAGTTCCAACATCTTACTAATGTCTGTATTGATTAGGTCCTTGGCTATCGGTACTGCCTCTTGTTATTTTTTTTTTTTTGAGGTGAGTTTTTCTGTGTTGTCATTTTGTCCAGAGGAGAATAGATGAATGGGAGAACAAAATGCTAAAAGGGTAACAACGACCTCAGAAAAATATACACTAAACAAATCAGAAGAGACCGGAAACCGTGGGGAAAAGAAAGAAAAAAAAAAAGAATATGATCAGGCTGGTGAATAGAACAGAGCCACACACTAGATTTTGGGTGTATTTTGGTGTTAGAAGAAATTGTCTCCCAAAATTTTAAAGGAAGAAAAACTTAGATATATACAAAAGTAAGGGTAAATATGATGAAGGGATAGAATATGACTTCAATGATGAAAATTAAAAAAGATTTTAAAAAAGGAATTGATAAGATACATTGGTTGAAAAAAGAATGAAAAAAATTTAAAAAAAGAGAATGTGATCAGGGGGAAGACTAGGACAAAGTCATACACTAGATCTAAGGTATATTTTGGTCTGTTAGAGGAAACTGTATCCCAACATTTTAAAGAAAGAAGAACTTATATATATATACATAAAATAAGGTTAAATACAATGAAGGCATAGATTATGATTGTAAAAATGAAAATTAAAAAAGATTTTTAAAAAGGAATTTTTAAAATGTTGGTTGAAATAGGAAAGAAGAAAAATTCAACTAAAAAATAGAAAAAGAAAAAATAAAGAGAATTTTAAAAAATTAACTTTGAAAGACTAAGGAATCGGGGGGAAAGCCATGAATTCTATGTGCAGTATTCCCCTAGCGCTGGAGT
>NW_027399814.1:2716-6905 GCF_003265705.2 Callorhinus ursinus
TTTTGTTCCCTGCAAGCTCTCCGTACAGCCTTGGAGGACCAGGGCAAAAATGGTGGCCTCCCAATCTCCACCCGGAGGAGCTGAGAACTCGGGGCCCCGCTCCTCAGTGCGGCCCCCAGAGAAAAGCAGTCACTCCCGTGTCCCCGGTCTCCGGCCGCACTCCGTGCTCACCCGGCCTGTGACCGAGCGTTTCTATCTCTGGCTCCTGACCCCGTGTGGAGTCTCCAAACCCAGCAGATCCCCGCGGTGCGCTCCCGTGCTGCTCCCCCCCGGGGGAGGACGGGGAGTCTCTCTGGATCTGCCACTTGTTGGGTCCCTGCTGGAGGTGCAGTGGCCCGACTGGGCCGCGGATCACAGTTTATGGCCACCCTGAGCTGAGAGCCCACTCCTAGGCTCACTCTTTGCAGCCGGCTTCCCTGCTTGGATACCTGGGAGCTCTGCCGCACTCAGGCACCCCCGGTCTTTCTGTGACCCCGAGGGTCCCGAGACCACACTGTCCCGCGAGGGTTCCACCCCCCCCTTAGCCCCTGGAGCGACGTCCCTCAGCGGAGCCGACTTCTAAAAGGTCCGATTTTGTGCTCCGCGGCTCTAGCACTTGCCAGAAGCGGCCGACGGAGGCTCCCTCCCCCGCCGTCTATCCTCCCGAATATCGCCTCGGATTCACTTCTGCGCACGTCCTACCTTCCAGTAAGTGGTCGCTTTTCTGTTCAGAGGGTTGCTGCTACTCTCCTGTTCGATCTCCTGTTGAGTTCGTAGGTGTTCAGAATGGTTTGATCCCTATTCAGCTGAATTCCTGAGACCAGACGAAATCCAGGTCTCCTACTCCTCCGCCATCTTGCTCCACCCTATGAAGCAAAATTTTAAAACTACTCTTTTAATTATTAAAATTATTTATTGGACTATAATGTACATGCAGAGGAAATACACATATCCTAAAGCAGATTTCAATGAATTTTCACAAAATGTTTTCATCCTTGGAAACAATACCCAGATCAAGAACTAGAACATTCCAGCCCCTTTCCCAGTCTTAATCATGCCAGCAAGAATGGTGTATCCTGCTTTCAACACCATAGATTACTTTCACCTTTTTTCCACTGTATACAAATAGAATCACGTAGTGAGTACTCTTCTGAGTATAACATCTGGAATTTGATGTTATGTTTGCAAGATTTCTGCATTAATTTTCATGACTATATAATACTCTATTTTATGACCATCCCATAATTCGTTGAACTGATCTTGTATTATTAAAAGTAATTAGGTTGCTTGTAACTTTTCCTTCCTTATTTTCTTTATCTTTTTGTTTTATTTATCGGGAATCAATGCATTTGCCCAAAGCAATGATGAAATACTGATGGGACTGTATAGCTTAGAATTTCGGAAGCAGCAGAACCAACTCTGGCTTGCTGTGGACAGTAGTGGGTTCATCAGAGATTCTCAGAGGACTAAAGAGAGGTCTGAGGAACCAGGCCAGGAGAGGTCATGGGCAGTCATGCAATCCTTCAAGGTAGTATCTGGCAATACACAGGGACAATCCATCAAAGGGAAATTGGAGTGGGTAGAGGCTGGGTGGTCAAAAGCCAACGTTCCTTCTGGTGCACCTTTTAGCCCTGCAGGATTCTAGGGTAGAAAGAGATGTTTGGGGGCAAGAAAGTTCTTCCTGGTTATCCAGAAACACCATATGGGCTGGTTTACCAATTTCTAAGACTTCCCCTGGGTTGTCTCACTGTGGCATGTTCCAGAATTGAAGTATTGGGTAAGCAGGAGTTCTCAAACTTTTCTTCTCAAGGAACTCCATGGGTATCAGCGAAGTGTGACAAGAATCTCGGATGGACCTGAGGGTGCTGTTTTCTGTTTGTCTTCAAAACCTTGGGCTTTATTTTTAAAATACGTGTGAACTTGGGGGGCGGAGCAAGATGGCGGAGGAGTAGGAGATCTGGATTTCGTCTGGTCTCAGGAATTCAGCTTGAATAGGGATCAAAGCATTCTGAACACCTACGAACTCAACAGGAGATCAAAGATAAGAGTAACAACACTCTGAACAGAAAAGCGACCACTTTCAGGGAGGTAGGACCTGCGGAGAAGTGAATCCGAGCCGATATTTGGGAGGGTAGACGGCGGGGGAGGGGGCCTCCGTCGGCCGCTTCTGGCAAGTGCTAGAGCCGCGGAGCACAAAATCAGAACTTTTAGAAGTCGGCTCCGCTGAGGGACGTCGCTCCAGTGGCTAAGCGGGGGCTGGAATCCTCCCGGGACAGTGTGGTCTCGGGACCCTCGGGGTCACAGAAAGACCGCGGGTGCCTGAGTGCGCCGGAGCTCCCAGGTATCGGAGCGGGGAAGCCGGCTGCAGAGACAGAGCCGAGGTGCGGGCTCTCAGCTCGGGGTTGCCATAAACTGTGATCCGCGGCCCAGTCGGGCCACTGCTCCTCCAGCAGGGACCCAACAAGCGGCAGAGCCGGGGTGATTCCCTTCCTCCCCGGGGAGGAGCGGCGCGGGAGCGCACCGCAGGGATCTACTGGGTTTAGAGACTCCACACGGGGTCGGGTGCCAGAGCTACAAACGCTCGGTCACAGGCCGGGTGAGCATGGAGTGCGGCCGGAGACCGGGCACACGGGAGTGACTGCTTTTCTCTGGGGGCGCACTGAGGAGCGGGGCCCGGAGTTCTCGGCTCCTCCGGGCGGAGATTGTGAGGCCACCATGTTCACCCTGATCCTCCAAAGCTGTACCGAGAGCTTGCAGGGAACAAAAGCTCCTGAGAGCAAACCGGAGCAGTTTGCTTAGCCCGGACCAACAAGGGCGGGGCAATTTTGCCTCCGGCAAAGACATTTGGGAACCACGGCAACAGGCCCCTCCCCCAGAAGATCAGCACGAACAGCCAGGAAGCCAAGACCAAGTTTACCGATGAAGGAGAACGGGAGAACTCCAGTGCTAGGGGAATACTGCACATAGAATTCATGGCTTTTTTACCATGATTCATTAGTTTTTGAAAGTTAATTTTTTTAACTTTTTTTTTAATTTTTCTTTTTCCCTTTTTCAAACATCTTATCAATCCCTTTTTAAAAAAACATTTTTTATTTTTCATTTTTAGAGTCATAGTTTTATCCCTTCATAGTAGTTACCCTTATTTTTGGCATATATATATAAGTTGTTCTCTCTTTAAAATTTTGAGATACAATTTCTTCTAACAGATCAAAATATACCCTAAATCACTAGTGTATGGCTTTGTTCTATTCTTCTGCCTGATCACCTTCTCTCCCTTTTTTTTCTTTTTTCTTTTTCTTTTTAAATCTTCTTTCTTTTTAAAAACAACTTCTTATCTTATCAGTTCCTTTTATAAAATCTTTTGTAATTTTCATCTTTACAGTCATCTGCCATCCCTTCATTGTATCAACCCTTATTTTGTACATATATAAGTCTTTCTTCCTTTAAAATTTAGCAGGCACTTTCTTCTAACAGACCGAAATATGCCCAAAAGCTAGTGTGTGGCAGTGATTTATGCACTAGCCTGATCATATTTGATCATATTCTGTTTTTTTTCTTTTGTTCTGTTTTTGTTTGTTTTTTATCTTTTTTTTTTCCTTTTTTTTTCTCTTCTTTCTTTCCCTTTCTTGTCCCCTGGTTTCAGGTCTTTTCTGATTTGTATACAGTATATTTGCTGGAGACATTGTTAACCGGTTAGCATTCTGTTCTGTCATTCATCTGTTCTCCTCTGGACAAAATGACAAGATGAAAAAAATCACCTCAGCAAAACGAAGAAGAGGTAGTACCGTCTGCCAGGGACCTACTCAATACTGACATTAGTACGATGTCGGGCCTAGAGTTCAGAGTTATGACTTTAAAAATACTAGCTGGGCTTGAAAAAAGCGTGGAAGTTATTAGAGAAACCCTTTCTGGAGAAATAAAAGAACTAAAATCTAACCAGGTCGAAATCAAAAAGGCTATTAATGAGGTGCAATAAAAAATGGGGGCACTAACTGCTAGGATAAATGAGGCAGAAGAAAGAATCAGTGATATAGAAGACCACATGATGGAAAATAAAGAGGCTGAGAAAAAGAGAGATAAACAACTACAGGATCACGAGGGCAGAATTCAAGAGATAAGCGATACGATAAGACGAAACAACATAAGAATAATTGGGATCCCAGAAGAAGAAGAAAGAGAGAGAGGGGCAGAAGGTATATTGGAGCAAATA
>NW_027399815.1:0-6899 GCF_003265705.2 Callorhinus ursinus
GGGAGACGAACCAGGAGAGATGATGGACTCTGAAAAACAAACTGAGGTTTCTGGAGGGGAGGAGGGTGGGGTGATGGGTTAGCCTGGTGATGGGTATTGAGGAGGGCACGTTCTGCATGGAGCACTGGGTGTTATGAACAAACAATGAATCATGGAACAGTACACCAAAACAAATTATGTAATATATGGTGATTAACATAAGAATAAAAAATTAAAAAAAAGAATAACAACAACAAAAAAAAGAAGTCACAAGACTGGTTAAGACCCCAAAGGAAGAGCTAGAGAGAGAAAAGAAGTTGGATGATGAGCCTGAGCCCTCTGATGCTAAGAGATCATGAACGTGATGGTACCAGCCCAGGATACTGGGAAAGTCAGGAGCCAGGGAGGCAGAGAGCCAGGTGCTGCTGATGGCGCCTTCCCATCCTCAGCTGGCTTAACCATGCGGGAGGCCACATGACTGTGACAGAATAGTTTTGATGAGGTGGTGGAGGCAGAGGCTTGGAAGAAGGTGAGCAGAGAGAACACACTGATACCCCATCAAGGAGCCAGGAAGTAGCGTGAACCTACAGGGATAGTGTCACTTTTGATGGCAATGCCTAGTAATGAGGGCAAACTTGGTGTTCTTGGGACTAAGAGAAGATAAATGCTAGAGTGACCTCATATCAGGTGAGAATGGCCATCAATTGAGGTGCTGTGTGGGGCATCCTGGATCACACCAATTCTAGGTTGAAGGTTAGATATTTGAGACTTTTGGACTATTTCAGTAATTCATTGAAGACCTGGGGGAAATGTGGTGGCCTGTTTACCCTGGATCTGCAGACATGGGATTCCTGTGCTCACTCTCAAAGGGGACTTGGAACAAACAGCTTGGCTGGAACTGGAGCTTGGAGCTTGGCCACAGCTTCCTTCCTGGGTGGGTGCTGGCCAGGAGGCGCTTGCTGGGCCAGGAGGCACCTGCTGAAGAGGTACCGGCTAGACCAGGAGATACCAGGTCCTCACTGGCAGCAAGGGCCCTGGCCACACCTGAGTCTCTGCCCATACTGATTTTCCTGTCCTGGATCCTCAGCCTTCCTGATGGACATGTGTTGCCAAGTGTCCTGACAGGCGTCTTCAGCAGCATGGCAATGGTTTTCCACCTGCAAGGAGCTGAGATTTGGTGACAGCTCTGCCCCTCCTGGGCTAGTCTCCAACACAGCTCAGCTCATGCAGCTGAACTGAGCCATCTGCCCAGCCTCTGCCTCTTCCCTGACCTGCTTCACCCTTGAGCCCTGTTTCTGAGAAAAAGTTTGTGTTCTTCAGGCAATTGGGGAATCATTCATAAACCTCTTGGTACCCAATCAAACTGATAGTTTACAAAGATTCCAGCCAACTTTGATGGGAGAACTTTTAAGAGCTGGGAAACTAAAGTGCTCTCTTCCCAAGGGCATCATTAATAGGAAGTCAGGTAGGGGTGTGGGAGGCTGAGCAGGCACCTCGGGGAGGTGCCTTGCCAGGCCCCCATCGACGAGAAGGTTGGGTGGTTCTGCCTCTTTAAGCACAGGGAGAGTAGGACCAGAGACTCCAGGGCATCATGATGAGGGTGATGAAGTCTATCCTAGTTACTAACCACACTAAATTCACTCAGAGGAGTGTCAATTAATTTCAATGAGCAATTATGTAACCTGCTTCACACCCTCCTGAGAGCTGGGGTGGCTGCAGCATGGGAGACAGAGCCAGGAGGAAGGGCAGGTGGAGGAAAGAGTTGAACAGGAATCTCCTGATGAGGTTTCCACCTTCTGAAACTGGACTGGGGGCAGGGGCCATGGGAGATGAGGCGTGTTGACTGCTTCCGGGCCTCAGCAGACGTTGTATTCCCTGGTCTCCATGGAATTTTCCTGCAAGGAGCCTGGCTACCCCACACAGATCTGACAGGGTCTGCAGGCTGCACCAGAGCATCACGCAACGTGACTGTGACACGTAAACACCAATGTGCTGCAGATCATACCAGGTAGCTGACATTTCCTCCACCTGTAGCCAGAACACAGTCCAGCCATGCAAACGGCTGCTGGATTTCTCATTTTGTAGTGTATTTGTTTCCCACCATTTCTGTATTCTCTCACTATCTATATTTCAAAGGGATTAGATTTTTTTTGGTGTGTCAACTTTTTTTTTGATTTTTAGTAGGCTATATATTATAAGCAAGTATGTGACAACACAAAAACTTAACAGTCCTTGTGTTTTTTATATTGAGATATAATTGACATATAACATTATATTAGTTTGACATCTGTCACCACACATAGTTACATTTTTTCCCTTATTTTATTAGAACTTTTAAGATCTACTCTCTCAGCAATTTTCTATTTATTTATTTATTTTTATGTTCAGTTAGCCAACATATAGTAATTTTCAAATATAAAACATAGTATTATTAACAGTACCTTGGTGTGCATTACATCCAAACTTTTTGTGGATTATACAATACATATAGAAAAGTGCCCAAATCTTAAGTGTATAGTTTGATGAATTTTTATAAACTGCACACACCCATGAAACCAATACCCAATCAAGAACCAGACGTGGCTAGAACCCCACAGCTCCAACACTCCCTTCCTCCCATAGCTCCCAAAGGTAACCATGGTCTTAACCACCTACCGCCACAGATTAGTTTTGCCTGGTTTTTGTATTTATATAAGTGGAATCACACAGAATGTGCTCTTGTGTGTTTGGTGTTTTCATTCAAGATTCTCTCATGATGTCATATGTAGCTGTAATTCATTAATTCTCATTGCATGAATAGATCACGATTCATCCACTCAGCTGTTGATGGACATTTGGGTTGGTTCTATCTTTTGGTTATAAGTAATGATGCTCTGATAATTCTTATACATGTCTTTTGGGGGGAATATGCATGCATTTCTGTTGGGTATAAATCCAAGAGTGGAATTGCTGGGTCATAGGTCTGTGTCTGTTCAATTTTAGCAGTTAACAGTCTTTCTTTCTTTTTTTAGATATTTATTTATTTATTTATTTTAGAAAGAGAGAGAGAGAGCACATGTACAAGCATGAGTGGGGGGAGGAACAGGGGGAGAAGGAGAGAATCTCGAGCAGACTCTGTGCTGAGCACAGACCCCAAAATGGGGATTGATCTCATGACCCTGAGATCATGACTTGAGCCGAAATCAAGAGTTGGATGCTTAACTGACTGAGCCACCCATGCGCCCCAGCAGCAGTCTTTCTGGATGATTGCCACACTGTCCAGTTCCCTCAGGAGTGTAGGAGTGCTCTCCATCCTTGCAAGCACTTAGTACTGTCTGTCTTCATTTTAGCCATCCTGGAAGATGTATCACATTGTGGTTTCAATTTACATTTCCTGGTGACTAGGAAGTTGGGCATTCATGCTTGTTTGCCATTGGGATATGAGTCAGATCTCTCTTGATCTTGGATTTGAGAGAGCAAAATAGGGCTTCAGTGGGAACCTGTTTATCTCCACTGGACCACAGGACTGCATTCAGACGGTTCTGCCAAAACTCAGTCATGCAACCCACTGTGTTGCCTTCGAGATGGTGGATCAGGCCAACATCTCTGTCCCCAACACATCCCCCAAAGCCTTTCTGTTTGAAATGCGTGTGGTTGGTTAACAAGTTCCTCTTAAATCTGAGGAAGTGTTGGGTGGGGCCACAGAGTTGCTGTGAGCTTTGCTGTGCCAGACCCTGGGTGTCATCCCTCACTTGAGGCAGCACAGCCTTGGCCAGGAGCTGGGGTGGGTCTTGCCCTCCTCCCAGTGGCTCTGTGACCCTGTGCTCCATCTGTCATCTGTCAGTGGCTCTGTCATCATGCCCCATCTGCACAATGGGAATGACCACCATGCTTGCCTTGCAGCCCTGTGGGGACTGGGTGCCACCTCATTTGTCCTACAGGCAGGACAAAGTGGGGATAGAATTCCCTTTTTGTTTAAGAGACTCATGGCCACGTGGTGAGCACACTGTGGACCCAGGACCTCGAGCCCCTGTCCACCTTCTTCCCTCCACTTGAATTAAATGACTCAGCCTGGCAGCTGTGAAGGGAAGGGGCCACCATGACAGGTGGCCAAGAGTGTTTTCTGTGGGAAGCTCATGGGTGGACCAACTGTTCAGCTGTTTGTGCTCATGGGGATGCTGTCCACAGTGATTTCTATTCTGAGGACCACTGAGTGGCTCTGAGTCCAATTCTTTAAGAAAATATTCCTTTTGGCATAAAGCATCCTTTATGATTATTACATTAGTCATTGTGATCACTATCATTACTAATTCATTCCTGCTGATGTGCATGGAATGTCTGTAAGTGGCTGTGTGCAGTATGCCTACACTCAGTGAGCAGACGGTGAGCCCCGGGCTGGCGGGTTGTCGATGTGACTGGGACCCCAGGCCACCCGTGTGCCAGCTACCTGGGTCCTGACAGACAGTGGGGAAACTCGGCTTGCCCCTGTTGCTTTGATGTCGGCTTCTATACTGTCCATATGACATGTCAATCACTTGTTCCTACAGTGGCCCTGCACAATGAGCCACCTCAGATCTCAGCAACTTACTTTGGAAAACAGCCCAGCAGTATCTTATAAAGTTACCACTTTATACACTTAGCATGTGACCCAGCAATTCCACTGCTAGGTGTTTACCCAGGAGAAATGGAACTGCATGTCCACACAGAGACAATTATGAGCCTGTTTATAGCAGCATTGTTCATAATAGTCCCAAACTGAATGTGACCCAAGGTCTATCACATGGAGGATATTCACAATATGGGATATCACCCAGTAATAGGCAGAAACAAGATATTAACACACATATGATGGAACTCAAACACATCATGTGAAGTGAAAGCAGCACACAGGACTGCATGCCTCACTTATGTGATCCTCTAGGAGAGACAAATCAGAGTGATGAGGGAACTGTTTAGCAGGAGGAAACTGGTCTGTATTTTGGTAGTATTGATGGTTACACTATTTCATGCAGTGACCACAATGCATCAGGTTCTACACTTTACATAAGTGAATTTTATCATATGCAAAATAACACCTGAATAAAAGCCTCAGTGGCTTAAAATTACATTTCAATCGATCAAACAAAAGGCCTCTCTTAGCCCTCATGAGGCTATAGATGCAGTTTTCCTGGCTTGGCTGTGCTCACTGAGGCGTTTGTGCGTAGCTGTGGGTTGGCTGGGCTCTCGCATAGCCTTGGGGGATGGCCTTGCTCTCTACTGGTCCTGAAGACATTTGTGACCCAGAATTTTGTAGGGTTGGATGGTGGCAGGTGGCTGTTAAGAGGACTTTTGTCATTCTTTTTGTTACCATATGTATCACATTAACTGATGTTTGTATTTTGATCCATTATTCCACCATGGTGTATGAACTGTTAAATGTGGTACTGAGTTTGGTCTGATGGTATTTTTTTGAGGATTTTTGCATCTATGTTCATTAGGGACAGTGGCCTGTGGTTTTCTTTTTTTATAGTGTCTTTGTCTGGCATAAGTATCAGGGTAATCCTAAAATTTGTGGAACCACAAACGACTCAGAATAGCTAAAGCAATCTTGAGAAAGAAGAATAAAGTTGGAGGTATCACACATCCTGACTTCAAAATATATTACAAACCTATAGTAATTAAGAGAGTGTGGTCTTGACCAAGTGCAGACATACAGACCAAGAGAACAAAACAGAGAACTTAGAGCCAGACTCATCCATACACAGGCAACTGAATTGATCTTCAACAAGGTGCCAGGAACACACCTGGGGGAGGACAGCCTCTTCAGCAAACGGTTCTGGAAAACAAGATCCACATGCAAAAGATTGAAATTGGACCTCTGTCTTACACCATACACGTACATAAGCTCAAAATGGATTAAAGATTTAAACACAGGACTTGAAACTGTAAAACTCCTAGAAGTGAACACAGGGGAGAACCTTCATGACATCTGTCTTGGCACTGATTTCTTGGACACAACACCAAAAGCACAAGCAAAAAAACCCAGAAGTAGATGAGTGGGATGACATCAAACAACAAGCTTTTTAAAAAATGTTTTATTTAAATTCAATTTAGTTGACATATATATACTGTATTATTTAGATAGAGTTCAGTAATTCATCAGTCTTATATAACACCCAGTGCTCATTTACATCACATGCCCTCCTTAATGCTCATCACCCAGTTACCCCACCCTCCCACTCCCCTCCCCTTCCAGCAACTCTCAATTTGTTCCCTAGAGTCTCTTATGGTTTGCCTCCCTCTCTGTTTTTATCTTACTTTATTTCCCCCCTCCCTTCCCCTATGTTCATCTGTTTTGTTTCTTAAACTCCACATAATGAGTGAGATCATATGATAATTGTCTTTCTCTGACTGACTTATGCTGCTTAACATAATACCCTCTAGTTTCATCCCCATCATTGCAAATGGCAAGGTTTCATTTTTTTTGATGGCTGAGTAATATTCCTTCACACACACACACACACACACACACACACACACACACACACGCAATGTCTTCTTTATCCATTCATCAGTTGATGGACTTCTGGGCTCTTTCCATAGTTTGGCTATTGTGAATGATGCTGCTATAAACATTGGGATGCATGTGTCCCTTCCAAACACTATGTTTGTATTTGTAGCCTTTGGATAAGTACCTAGTAGTGCAATGGCTGAGCTGTAGAGTAGCTCTATTTTCAACTTTTTAAAAAATTTTTTTATTGTTATGTTAATCACCATATATTACATCATTTGTTTTGGTGTAGTGTTCCATGATTCATTGTTTGTTCATAACACCCAGTGCTCCATGTAGAATGTGCCCTCTTTAATACCCATCACCAGGCTAACCCATCCCCCTACCCTCCTCCCCTCTAGAACCCTCAGTTTGTTTTTCAGAGTCCATCATCTCTCCTGGTTCGTCTCCC
>NW_027399816.1:0-6896 GCF_003265705.2 Callorhinus ursinus
TCAGGAAACAAACTGAGTGTTACTGGAGTGGTTGGGGGTGGGAGGGATGGGATGGCTGGGTGATAGACATTGGGGAGAGGATGTGCTACGGTGAGCGCTGTGAATTGTGCAAGACTGTTGAATCACAGATCTGTACTTCTGAAACAAATAACGCAACATATTTTAAGAAAAAAGGAAAAGAAGAAGATAACAGGAGAGGAAGAAAAGGGGAGTATGTCAGAGGGGGAGACGAACCATGAGAGATGATGGACTCTGAAAAACAAACTGAGGGTTCTAGAGGGTAGGGGGGTGGGGGGATGGGTTAGCCTGGTGATGGGTATTGAGGAGGGCACGTTCTGCATGGAGCACTGGGTGTTATGAACAAACAATGAATCATGGAACACTGCATCAAAAACAAATGATGTAATATATGGTGATTAACATAACAATAAAAAAATTAAAAAAAAAAGAATTTGATTTTAAATCACTAAACTTATATATTGTTGAGTCCTTAATAAGAGCTAGTGGTAGAGATATAGCTATTCTAATTTTGAGTCAATGAAAGCAAAAAATTGAGAGTGCAAATTATCTGCTACAATTTTAATCAAATATAGAAATATGGGGGTACCTGGGTGGCTCAGTTGGTTGAGCGTCTGACTCTTAATCTTAGCTCAGGTCTTGATCTCAGGGTCATGAGTTCAAGCCCTGTGTTGGGCTCCATGCTGGGTGTGGAGCCTACTTAAAAAAAAATGTGTGTGTGTGTGTGTGTGTGTGTGTAATATATATGTAATTTCATTTTTTTTTTTTAGAGAGATAGCATGCACAGGTGGGGAGGGGCAGGAGAGGGAGAATCTTAAGCAGACCACACCCAGTGCAGAGCCCAATGCGGGACTCACTCTCGTGACCCTGAGCCAAAATCAAGAGCCAAATGCTCAACTGACTGAGCCACCCAGGCACCCCTGTATCTAATTTCTAATGGTAAAAAAATTTGCAGGTATTACTAAGTCCACTGTTGTTTGCTGTCATATGAAAGGACTTATAATTTCCACTAGATGATAGTGGAAATAAAGAAATATTTTTCCATACAAATTTACTGATTCCTTGGGGTATCTTTGGATATGACATTAAGAAACCCTGCTCTAGATTTTTTCCCCTTCAGGTGCTTTTTTATACTCTTCTTTCCAACTGGAATAAACTTCCTCCTCTGAATATTCAAAAATTAATCCATTATTTAAGAACTCAGACATTTAAGAACTGAAATGTTACCTCCTCCACCAAGTCTTCGCTAACTCCACACCACCTCCACTTCTAATCATTCCTCTGATCTTCCAAATGATACTTGATCATTTATGTCTATTTATATACAAGCTATATGTTCCCTAATAGAGCCAGATTTCTTAAGAAAAGGATAAATGTCTTGTGAATATGTCTTTAAAACAAGCAGATTCTGTCTTTCAGAAACTAGCAAAAAATATTATGCTTAATAGGTCCACAATAAAGTTATATCAGATTGACCACTAAGTCCTTAAACTGACTAATCACTAGCATCACCTAGAGAATTTTTAATAAGCACCAGTTTTCATGTTCCAGCCCAATCTGCTAAATCATAGTAATTGGAGATGGGCCCTGGGCTCAATATTTTAGTAAGCATACCCCCACCCCCCCCAAGTAATTCTTGTGTCTGCAGCGGGACACTGATCTGACTTTCAAAACCACTGGACAAAATAATAATAATAATAATAATAATAACAATAACAACAACAACAACAACAACAATAATAAGTGGAGCAAATAAGATCCCCTTGTCTGAGCATTAAAAACCCTTCCAGATCAGCACTCAACTGACTTGCTTTACCTTGCCCACACTAGCTGCCTGGACACATCTTAGGCAAAGTTCTGGCCATCTCTTCAGTGTTTTAATGAGCATTAGGATCACTTCCCAGCTCACACTGATTTTTCTCATCTGTGAGAATGAGAGGCATGAGCTGCCATGTCTGTGTTAGATAACCCTGCTCCTCTGCCCACAAATAAGTCATCCAGTTACCTGAGCCAAGTAGACCAAACAGAAGCATTCCCCTAGAGAATCTGACTTGGAAATAAAGGGAGACGGTCTTTTCCTGGTAGTGAGAAAATGTGAGGTTTAGGAACTCCTGCTGAGTAGAGGAAGGAGATATGCAAAAGAAAATATAGAGCAGATGTACAGAGAGAACAGAATGAACCTTCTGGTGGTGATTCAGTTCCTGTTCTAATTGTCCCTGAGGTCTTCTGCTCTCTACCCTTTCCCTAGTCACTTGGCATATTCTCCACCATTCTGATAAATTCTCCCCCCGCCCTTTTTTTTCCTGAGCTAGTTCAAGTTGGGTCCTATCTCTGGGGACCAAGAGTATCCTGATACTGAAATTTTCCCTTTCCCCACACCTCAATTCAAAGGGAGAGATTCTTAAAATACCCCTACCTCTCCTCCTTTGCTTGGTGGCCCAGTCTGTTCTAACAGCTTGAGCCCACGTTGAAATCTAGCCTTACTGATCTTCCCTAGCATTGATCATCTGTACCACACAAACTGGCAGCCTTATTATCCTGTTCTGTATCTTGCACTGACTCATTATTGTTTCCAAATTCAAAATATTTTTTAGGCATTATTTAACTCTAGCATTTTATACCTGGGAAGAACATTAGAGATTTCTAATCCAACCCCCACATTTGTACAGGAGAAAATGGCACCAAGAGAAGTGACTTCCATAAAGTCACATAACATTTCTCAAAGTAAGCTCTGCTTGGGTACAACATCAATGAATAAAAAGTGCTCATGGTCAAGCCAGTTTACAAAGATGTGCGTCATTTACGTTTTTAACAAGTGACATCACACACAAGCATAGCAAAGTTTCTGAGAAATCCTGCAGAAAAAGAAAAGTTATTTAAATGGTTTGAAACCAATTTTCTGGAAATTTAAGTATAAACATCTTGTTTTATCAAACACTTACTGATTTGCTGTTCTGTTCTTTAGGATGTACTTTGGTAACCTCCTCCTCTTGACCTTTCTTCTTGTCCCAACCTAACAGCATCTCAAGGAGAAATTTTATCATTCTCTCCTGCCACAGTTGAATGAGTAAGACTATAACCTTTCTCCATTTCTTTCTCTTAATCTATAAGATTTGAAGTATTTCATCTTCAAGTCTTTAACTTTCTTTTATATTGAGATATAATTGACATATAACATTATATTAGTTTCAGGCATACACTCTATATGATTTGATATTTATATATACATATATGTAGTACAAAAATATATAATATATATAGTAAAATTAGATATACATATAGTAAAGTAATCACCACACTAACTCTGCTTAACATCCATCACCACACATATTTCCAACTGCTTTTCTAATGATAAGAACTTTTAAGATCTACTCTTTTAGCAACTTTCAAATATTCAGAAAAGTATTGTTAACTATAGTCACCATGCTGTATATTACATCCCCAGGATTTATTTATTTTATAACTAGAAGTCTGTACCTTTTGACTACCTACCTTCACCCATTCCTCCCCTACCCCCTGTCTTTGACAACAACCAATCTGTTCCTTGTATCTATTGGTTAGTTTCTTTTTTTTGTTTTTGTTTTTAATTTTTTTAAGATTTTATTTATTTGTCAGAGAGAGAGAGGGAGGGAGTGCGCAAGCATGGGGAGAAGCAGGCTCTCCCTGCTGAGCAGGGAGCCTGATGTGGGTCTCAATCCCAGGGCCCTAAGATCATGACCTAAGCTGAAGGCAGATGCTTAACCTACTGAGTCACCCAGGCATCCCTCTTTTTTGTTTTTTTTTTTTTAGATTCCACATGGAAGTGTGATTATATGGTTTTTGTTTTTCTCTGACTTATTTCACTTAGCATAATGCCCTCAAGTTTCATCCATGTTGTCACAAATAGTAGAATTTCCTTCTTTTTTATTACTGAGTAATATTCCATTGTATGTATGTATATATACATACCTATATATGCCCCACATTTAACTTCCTACTCTACAAAAAACATATTATGATATCTAATCTATATTTAAAATATAGCCACTCTAACCCCATAATCAAATTCTGAGAGAAGCAATCTGTCTTTCTCCCTCTAGTCTCAGCAGTGAGAGGGGATAAACCTTTGGCTTCCGGATTAGAGATTTGGCTCACAGCTTAGAGCAGAAATCATGCACAGAATCTTAAAACTGAAAAGAATCTTTGAAATAATGTAAGCATCTTTATCTCACAGAAGCAGAGATTGAGATTCAGGATAGGGAGGTGACTTTTTCAAGGTCACATAGAAATTACTGCTTAGAGTTGAGATTCAAAGATGGGCTTTCAGCTTCTCCTTCCTATATCCTTTCAACTAAATTCCATCACCTTCACCAAGGTCTAAGGGGGGATTATTTGGGGCTCTCCTTCTTCTTTTCCTCTTTTCCTTTCCCCTTTTCCTCTCCCTCCTCACCTTTCTTCTCCTCCCTTCCCCTCTCTTCCTCCTCTTCTTCCCCCTCTTTCTTCTCTCCTCATTCCTTCTCTTCCTCTTCCTTCTTCTCTTGCTTTTATGTGGCAAAAATCCCCATTAAATATTGAGCAAATTTGAAATTTCTCTGGCACTGAGAAAATCTCCATACAAATAAAAAGCAATAGACTATTGTTCTTAAATATTTTTGCTTCCCAGACCTCCCCTTGATCATATGAATACAATAGGCCTTCTAGCCAGGAACAGTGCCTGTATGCATGTACCAGGGGAGCTCTGCACACTTTCAGAGGTTCATTTAGAGCACCATAAATCTCATCCATGCAGTATACACCAGTGCCTCCTTTCTTGTGCATACTAACTAGTTGAGAATCTTGTGAAAATGAACATATTATAATTCAGTAGGCCTAAGGATCTACATTACTAAAAGCCCCAGATGATACTGAAATCCACAGGCTACACTTTTAGTCCTGAGGGTATAGACCCAAATCACCATTTGCCTTTGGGTTGGCCTCTGTAGTATACACAAAATCTCCATGTACATTTATTTTTCCTAAAATAATAATAATAATAATAATAATAGTTACAGCAACCTTGCAAGGTAAGAAGATAGAATGTATATAAATTTAAACAATTTTAATCTACCTACCCAGGTCATCTCCACCCAAAAAGGAATAATATAAAGATAAGAGTGGTCAAGGTAATGACCTAAAATGGTGAATCTTGTAAGTTATAGAGCTAGATTTTCAGACTCTCACGTCATGTACTTTCAATTATTCTACATGGTTACATGGTTAGAAAATTTCTGTCTCTCTAACACACTCACACATGTACGCACACACACATGCATACATATATAAAGTAAGATAAAGGGAATCATGCAAAGTCTTTGTAAAAGATTTGCACTGATAAGGAAATAGAGACAAATTTCTTTAACGCTGCTTTTTCCTAATTTTGTGTTCACATTGATTAAAGTTGAGGCTCTAGATTTGTGGAGCTTGGTTCTGCCAAAGATTTGGTATATTTTCTTTGACAAGTTACTTAGCATAACAGAGCCTCAGATCCTGTTTTTGTTAAATAATTGAGTTATACTTATTGAGACAGAAAATTCAGTGTTGTTTCTTCGGGGGGTAGGGGTTGTTGCTGTTGTTGTTTTCAGAATGCTTGTGTGTCCTGGAATCATAGGTGACATGGGAACAAATTGGAAAACATTGTCACTCATTATGGTTCAAATCCTTGATAATTCCCTTCCCTTCTTCCTCCCCTTCTATTTTATTTTGTTTTGTTTTGTTTTCTGTCACTTGCCCTGTGGGAAGATGGGATCTGAGCCCCCTCAATGTGCCTGCTGTTACTTGTGTAGACAGACATGAAGTCACACCAAGTAAAGCACTTAAATAGTTCAGGAGCTTGAGGGGAGTTGATTTAAGGTCTATGAAATCCTACACACGCTCAGTCTTCCTTATAATTAGGATAATCTCCAGTCTGGGATGGGAAAGCACCAGCACAATCTTTAAAAGGGACAACTTTGCTTTTTCCAAGACCTTATCAATTTGGCTAGGTTGATAAAGAGTGCACATCAGTCTTATCAGTTCAGGTCAATATAGGAGAAACATGATTTTGGGTGTTGATGATGTTTACTTTGGAAATATCTAGAGAAGTTTTATCTTGCTTGATGTGTAAACCACTAAGGTAAATAAAATCATAATGATGAAGAAATGGACCTTACTCCTATCAGTGCCTATAAGAACATCACTCTTATGATCTTTAAAGACAATAACAATAGCTAATACATGTTGACTAATACATGTTTACTCTAACTCACTAGGTTTAAAGCATACTGGGTTATCTCATGTAACACTCCATGGTAGCCCCATATGATAGGTACTGGTATGAATATCATTTTTAGATTAGGAAGTTGAGAATTAGGTTAAGTAAGAGGTAGTGAGTGGTAAAGTAAGAAAACCAAATTAAGCTGTAAGGCTACAAATACTGTAACCTTGCATATTTTGCCTCAATTGTACTTGATCATATAGCTCAAATGTATTCAGTCATTTTATAATTCAATTGATGCATAATTTGGCTCAGCTGAATCTCTGTGCCACATACAGATATAATCTTAATAGACACTTAAGAGTCAAGAAATTCAATCCAGGTGTGATAGGTTATTTGCAAAAAGACAGTAATTATTTCTCTCCACATCCTTTTGTGGATCCTAGGTGATTTTGCAGCATTTTCTATGAAGAAGTGGAGTCTCTTTGCATTTCCCTTGAATCTGAGCTAGCTTTGTGACTTTATGTGGGCAATTAATGTAGCGGAAATTATATTGCACCAGTTCTGAGCCTAAGCATTGAGAGACCTTGCATACTTTCACTCTCTCTTAGTCCTCTACCCTGTGAACAACCTGGGCTGGCTTGTGGGATAAGAATCATGTGGCTCA
>NW_027399817.1:0-2895 GCF_003265705.2 Callorhinus ursinus
TGGTTATAGGTCTGTTCAGATTTTCTATTTCTTCCTGGTTCAATTTTGGTAGTTGATACATCTCTAGGAATACACTCATTTCTTCCAGGTTATCTAATTTGCTGGCATAGAGTTGCTCATAATATGTTCTTAAATTGTTTGTATTTCTTTGGTGTTGGTTGTGATCTCTCCTCTTTCATTCATGATTTTGTTGATTTGTGTCCTTTCTCTTTTCTTTTTGATCAGTCTGGCCAGGGGTTTGTCAATCTTGTTAATTCTTTCAAAGAACCAGCTCCTAGTTTCGTTGATTTGTTCTACTGTTCTTTTGGTTTCTAGTTCATTGGTTTCTGCTTTGATCTTTACTATTTCTCTTCTCCGGCTTGGTTTAGGCTTTATTTGCTGTTCTTTCTCCAGCTCCTTTAGGTGTCGGTTTAGGTTGTGTTTTTGAGACCTTTCTTGTTTCTTGAGAAAGGCTTCTATTGCTATATACTTTCCTCTCAAGACTGCCTTTGCTGTATCCCAAAGATTTTGAACAGTTGTGTTTTCATTTTCATTGGTTTCCATGAAGTTTTTAAATTCTTCTTTAATTTCCTGGTTGACCCATTCATTCTTTAGTGGGATGCTCTTTCGCCTCCATGTATTTGAGTTCTTTCCGACCTTCCTCTTGTGGTTGAGTTCTAGTTTCAAAGCACTGTGGTCTGAAAATATGCAGGGAATGATCCCAATGTTTGGTACCGGTTGAGACCTGATTTGTGGACTAGGATGTGATCAATTCTGGAGAATGTTCCATGGGCACTAGAGAAGAATGTGTATTCCGTTGCTTTGGGATGGAATGTTCTGAATATGTCGGTGAAGTCCATTTGGTCCAGTGTGTCATTTAAAGTCTTTATTTCCTTGTTGATCTTTTGCTTAGATGATCTGTCCATTTCAGTCAGGGGTGTGTTAAAGTCCCCCACTATTATTGTATTGTTGTCAATGTATTTCTTCGCTTTTGTTATTAATTGCCTTATATAATTGGCTGCTCCCATGTTCGGGGCATAAATATTTACAATTGTTAGATCTTCTTGTTGGATAGACCCTTTAAGTAGGATATTGTGTCCTTCCTCATCTCTTATTACAGTCTTTGTTCTAAAATCTAGTTTGTCTGATCTAAGGATGGCCACCCCAGCTTTCTTTTGTTGTCCATTAGCATGGTAAATGGTTTTCCACCCCCTCACTTTCAATCTGGGGTTGTCTTTGGGTCTAAAATGAGTCTCTAGCAGACAGCATATTGATGGGTCTTGTTTTTAATCCAATCTGATAGCCTGTGTCTTTTGATTGGGGCATTTAGCCCAATTACATTCAGGGTAACTATTGAAAGGTATGAATTTAGTGCCATTGCATTGCAGGTAAGGTGACTGTTAACTGTCTGTTGTCTGTGTTCCTTTCTGATCTTTGCTGCTTTTAGGCTCTCTCTTTGCTTAGAGGACCCCTTTCAATATTTCTTGGCAGGCTGGTTTCGTGTTTCCAAATTCCTTTAGTTTTTGTTTGTCCTGGAAGCTTTTTATCTCTCCTTCTATTTTCAATGACAGCCTAGCTGGATATAGTATTCTTGGCTGCATATTTTTCTCGTTTAGTGCTCTGAAGATATCTTGCCTGTCCTTTCTGGCCTGCCAGGTCTCTTTGGATAGGTCTGTTGCCAATCTAATGTTTCTACCATTGTATGTTACATATCTCTTCTCCCGAGCTGCTTTCAGGATTTTCTCTTTGTCTCTGAGACTCGTAAGTTTTACTATTAGATGTCGGGGTGTTGACCTATTATTATTGATTTTGAGAGGGGTTCTCTGTGCCTCCTGGATTTTGATGCCTGTTTCCTTTCTCACATTAGGGAAGTTCTCTGCTATTATTTGCTCCAAAATACCTTCTACTCCTCTCTCTCTTCTTCTTCTGGTATCCCAATTATTCTAATGTTGTTTCGTCTTATCGTATCACGTATCTCTCGAATTCTGCCCTCGTGATCCTGTAGTTGTTTCTCTCTCTTTTTCTCAGCCTCTTTATTTTCCATCATTTGGTCTTCTATATCGCTGATTCTCTCTTCTGCCTCATTTATCCTAGCATTTAGTGCCCCCATTTTTGATTGCACCTCATCAATGTCCTTTTTGATTTCGACTTGGTTAGATTTTAGTTCTTTTATTTCTCCAGAAAGGGTTTCTCTAATAACTTCCACGTTTTTTTCAAGCCCAGCTAGTATCTTTAAAGTCATGATTCTGAACTCTAGGTCCGACATCATACTAATGTCCGTATTGAGTAGGTCCCTGGCTGACGGTACTACCTCTTGTTCTTTTTGCTGAGGTGATTTCTTTCGTCTTGTCATTTTTTCCAGAGGAGAATAGATGAATGAGAGAACAAAATGCTAAGAGGTTTACAACGTCCCCAGCAAATATACTGTATACAAATCAGAAAAGATCTGAAACCAGGGGAAAAGAAAGGGAAAGAAAATAAAAGAAAGAGAAAAAAAAGAAAAAAAGATAAAAACAAAAACAGAACAATACAAAAAAAGCAGAATATGATCAATTATGGTCAGGCTAGTGCATAGATCAGTGCCACACACTAGATTTTGGGCGTATTTTGGTCTGTTAGAAAAAAGTGCCTCCTAAAATTTGAAAGGAAGAAAGACTTATATGTACAACATAAGGGTTGATACAAGGAAGGGATGGAAGATGATTGTAAAGATGAAAATTATAAAAGATTTTATAAAGGACCTGATAAGATAAGAAGTTGTTTGAAAAAGGAAAGAAGATTTAAGAAAAAAAAAAAAGGAAAAATGGAGAGAATGTGATCAGGCAGTAGACTAGAACAAAGCCATATACTAGTGATTTAGGGTATGTTTTGATCTGTTAGAAGAAACTATATCTCAAAAGTTTAAAGAGAGATCAA
>NW_027399817.1:2995-6894 GCF_003265705.2 Callorhinus ursinus
AAAAAAAAAGTCAACAAAAATTAACTTAGATGAACTAATGAATCATGATAAAATAAGCCATGAATTCTATGTGCAGTATTCCCCTAGCGCTGGAGTTCTCCCGTTCTCTTTTATCGGTAAACTTGGTCTTGGCTTGCTGGCTTTTCGTGCTGATCTTCTGGGGGAGGGGCCTGTTGCTGTGGTTTCCAAATGTCTTTGCCGGAGGCGGAATTGCCCCGCCGTTGTCAGTCTGGGCTAAGGAAGCTGCCCGGGTTTGCTCTCAGGAGCTTTTGTTCCCTGCAAGCTCTCAGTACAGCTTTGGAGGACCAGGGCAAAAATGGTGGCCTCCCAATCTCCACCCGGAGGAGGTGAGAACTCGGGGCCCCGCTCCTCAGTGCGCCCCCAGAGAAAAGCAGTCACTCCCGTGTCCCCGGTCTCCGGCCGCACTCCGTGCTCACCCGGCCTGTGACCGAGCATTGCTATCTCTGGCACCCGACCCCATGTGGAGTCTCCAAACCCAGCAGATCCCTGCGGTGCATTCCCGCACCGCTCCTCCCTGGGAAGGAAGGGGAGTCTCCCCGGATCTGCTGCTTTTTGGGTCCCTGCTGGAGGAGCAGTGGCCGGACTGGGCGGCGGATCACAGTTTATGGCAACCCCGAGCTGAGAGCCTGCGCCTTGGCTCCGTCTCTGCAGCCGGCTTCACTGCTCTGATCCCTGGGAGCTCTGGCGCACTCAGGCACCCCTGGTCTTTCTGTGACCCCAAGGGTCCTGAGACCACACTGTCCCGGGAGGATTCCACCCCCAGCTTAGCCACTGGAGTGATGTCCCTCAGCTGACCCGACTTCTTAGAAGTCCGATTTTGTGCTCCGCCGCTCTAGCACTTGCCAGAAGCGGCTGGCGGAGGCCCCTCCCCCGCCGTCTATCCTCCTGAATATCACCTCGGATTCACTTCTCCGCACGTCCTACCTTCCAGTAAGTGGTCGCTTCTCTGTTCAGAGAGTTGTTGCTACTCTCCTCTTCGATCTCCTGTTGAGTTCGTAGGTGTTCAGTATGGTTTGATCCGTATTCAGCTGAATTCCTGAGACCAGACGAAATCTAGGTCTCCTACTCCTCCGCCATCTTGCTCCGCCCCCCTGAAAGAAATTGAAGAAGACACAAAAAGATGGAAAAACATTCCATGCTCATAGATCAGAAGAATAAACATTATTAAAATGTCTATGCTGCCCAGAGCAATCTATATATACCTTCAATGTCATCCCGATCAAGATACCAATGACATTTTTCAAAGTGCTGGAACAAACAATCCTAAAATTTTTTATGGAACCAGAAAAGACCCCAAATCGCCAAGGAAATGTTGAAAAAGAAAAACAAAGCTGGGGGCATCAAGTTGCCTGATTTCAAGTTATATTACAAAGCTGTGATCACCAAGACAGCATGGTATTTCTACAAAAACAGACACACAGACCAATGGAACAGAATGGCGAGCCCAGATATGGACCCTCAACTCTATGGTCAACTAATCTTTGACAAAGCAGGAAAGAATATGCGATGAGAAAAGACAGTCTCTTCAATAAATGGTGCTGGGAAAATTGGACAGCTATATACAGAATAATGAAATTCAACCATTCTGTTACACCATGCACAAAGATAAACTCTAAATGGATAAACATACTTCGTATGAACATTGTAAGAAAATAATGAAATGCATGGAAATTAATTTTTACTCCAAAGAAAACCTTCCAGTGTAGTGGTTGTGAAAAGAATGAATTGCTGAATTAATATGAAATAAAAGAATGCAGAAATATAGACACAAAATTGTAAGTTACAATGGGTAACCTTAATTTTGATCATAAGTTCCTTTTCAATGTCACTGCTTCAAAGGCCTCAGTGTCAGACCACACATGCCATGAGGAATTTTCTGTACCAGCTGAGGGGCAGAATATCTCTAAATCAATCTAGTTTTTCTTTTCTATTTAATTTGCTTCCTTAAGTGCAAATTGCCCTTTTCCAAGGGAAGCTGATGAGTGAATTGGAAGGCTTAAAGTCAGTTTTCTCAAATAATGTTATTGACTATATCCATATGAAATTCCTCCTGCTGTAAAATATCCTAATGCTAATTGCTTAAAACAAACACATATGTGCTCTAATAGTTCTGGAGTCAGAAGCTCAGAAGGAGTCTCACTGGACTAATGGTAAGATGACTACAAGGTTGAGTTCCTTCTAGAGGCTCAAGGGAGAATCTGTTTTCTTTCCAATTCCAGTCTCTCTTGCTGGCCACTTGCATTCCTGGGCTCATGGATCTTCCTCCACCTTCAGAGCCAGCAGGGCAGCATTTTCAAAGTCTCTCTGACACCAACTCTTCTGTCTCCCTTGTCAACATTTGGAGGACCATTGTGATTACCTTAGTCCCACCTGGACAATCATAAGTAATCTTTTTATATTAATGGCAGCTGATTAGCAACCCTGTACAATCTGCTACCATAACCCTTCTTTGCTATAACAAATAACACATTAAAGGCACTGGGCATTAGGATGTGGACATGTTTGGGAGGGCCTTCTTCTGCCTACTGCAAAGTCTTTATCATAAGTATATTATTCTGTTCAGTTACGAAAGCAATAAACATGGAATTTACAATCTCAAGAATGAGTGAATATACTATTTCTTCAAAATTTCATGCAATGACAATATTTGGTGACAAATACCTAAAACTCCCTATACCTATCACAGCTTTGTTAATCAAAGTGTTACCCACATACCAGTGTTACAAGATTTCTGTTCTCTTAGTTCCCCACAGTTCTTGGTCACACCACTTTGAAGAATGAAAAGGTAGATCAGACAAAGAGTGGTAGGCAGCAAAGCAAAGTTTATTGAGCAACAGTATAAAGCTCCCAGAGAGTGAGGGGGCCCAAGCGGGTGGGCCCCAGAGTTTCTAACTTTAGGGGTTTTTAGGAGCTGTTTGGCAGAACTATCTTAAGTAATTGGGGTGTGGTGAATCATGCCAATCGGGTTTGGTCATGTATCTGTCTACCTATTAGGTTATTGTCTCTGTGATGATGGTCTTCTTTTTTTTTTAACATTATTTATTTATTTATTTATTTATTTATTTATTTATTTATTTATTTGAGAGAGAGAGAGGGCCCATATGTACAAGCAGGGCGGGGAATGACAGAAGGAGAGGGAGAATCTTAAGCAGGTTCCACTCCCAACACAAGACTCAATCTCAGGACCCTGAGATCATAATTTGAGCCAACATCAAGGGTCAGATGCTTAAATGACTGAGCCACCCAGGGACCCCCCAACATCTATATTTTAATTCATGTTCATTCATTTCTTCTCATTGTGCCCACAATAAGCCTACATCATTAATAGAATGAGATAAAATGCAGGCAACATTCATCAAGCACTTACAGTGTTACAGGTCCTTGAATCTCTTCTCCCTCCTCCACCCCCGACAGAGGTAGACATTCTTTTCCTAATTTTGCAATTATAGAAGTACATTCAGCAATTTTAACTAAGTTACCTAATACCACACAATTAATAAGTAGCCAAAGCAGGATTTGAACCTAGGTCACTCTGAATCAAAGAAGATAGTAGGAAGGGAAAAATGAAGGTGGGGGGGGGGAATCAGAGGGGAGGACAAACTATAAGAGACTATGGACTCTGAGAAACAAACTGAAGGTTTTAGAGGGGTGGGGTGTGGGGAATGTGTTAGCCCAGTGATGGGTATTAAGGAGGGCATGTATTGCATGGATCACGGTGTTATACGCAATGAATCGTGGAACACTGCATCAAAAACTAATGATGTAATGTACGGTGACTAACATAATAAAACAAAATTTTAAAAAAATCATATTTTTTAAAATACTCTAAGCTGGAAAGGAAAATGTCAATTGCTCTCTCTCAATCTCTCTGTCTCTCT
>NW_027399818.1:0-6887 GCF_003265705.2 Callorhinus ursinus
CTGTCCCACAGCTACCAGTACGAGGTGTGTCTGAGGGGAGACTCGGGAACCAATGAATTCAAATTCCTCAAGCCAATTCTCCCCAGTTTTGTGGGTGAGGGGGCTGGTAGGGGCACCGAGGAAAACTCTCACTTTAAAAGAAATCATTTTGGGTTCAGTTAGGCATATCGCCTTAAAAGGAGATAAATGATAATTATAACCAATGTCTTATTAGTTCGCAACCCGGTCATTCACATAAAGAGCTACATATTCATACATTAAAAATTATTGTCATATTTATAGTTATTTCAACTTGTTGATGTATTTTACATTCTGAATCTCTGGGTGTTTGTTGTTTTTGCTGTTGTTGTTTTTAGCCAGGTCACATTTTGCATGTTCATACAATAGTTGAGAAATATTGTTTTTCAGTTTTGGGGGGTTCAGATTTTTGGAGGTCATAAATGTTTTCAGATTCCTGATGTTTGAGCTTGTTCACTGATACCTACTTATGACTAAGAGAATTGTGTTTTCTGATTATCAGCATATTATGTTGTAAATGATGGCTTTCAATTTTAAAAATACTTTTCATTCATACAAAATTTTTTGTTACCTTGGAAATGGTTGGGTTTCTGTAGTGTTGTTTTAAAAACACTATTGGTGGCGCCTGGGTGGCTCAGTCGTTAAGCATCTGCGTTCGATTCAGGTCATGATCTCAGGGTCCTAGGATCGAGTCCTGCATCGGGCTCCTGCTCCGCAGGAAGCAGGCTTCTCCCTCTCCCAGTCCCCTTGCTTGTGTTCCCTCTCTCTCTGTGTCTCTCTTTGTCAAATAAATAAATAAAATCTTTAAAAAAGATAAAAATAAAAACACTATTGTCTTTCCTCAAAGGAACTAGTATTTTATCTGGATGTTTTCTAAGTTGAGTATTTTCTTTCAAAATTGATATTGAACAAGACTATCTGATACTATTTTAAATAATTCAATCCCTGTTAAATAGAAAAAATGTTAGTAGACTGATGATTACTTATAATAAATGGTTTGGGTGTGTAAATAATGATTCTCATCCTTTTAAAATAATGTATAGTCACATGACTCAAACATTCAATATGAACAAAAAACAAAGGAATTTTTTTCATTTTCAAATTTTTATTAAATTCTAGTTAGTTGACATACAGTATAATATTAGTTTCAGGAGAAGAATAATAGCCACAGAAGATTTAACCAATAAAACATAAATCTATTTCTCTGAAAAATTCAAGGGTATTTATTTTTAGTTAAATTGGTGGATTGGATATGTACCTTTAATTTAACTTCCTCTAAATGTGCATTAACATAAAAATGAAGAGCTATTCTCAAAAACATAAACTTAAAAGAATGGAAAGAATAAGGTAGAAGACAACAGAGAAAAATCTTAGTAGCTAGAAAGTAGATGAATGACTTAGTAGACTGACAAACCAACTACCAATCCTGAAGTGGGAAAAGCTGAGAACCATTTAAAATCCTATTTAGACAGCAGGATTTTCAGAAGCATCGGAGCTGTCAGCCCTAGGTACTCTGGAAATGATAATAGTGTGCCAAATATGGAGGATCATATTAAAATTGCCTGAAAAATGGTTAAATCTGTAGCAGATCACTTTTCCCCACTGCAGTCAGTGAGCAACCTATTTCTCTGATCCTGGAATTTTGATTTCTCATGACAGCAAAAAGGAGAGTCATTATATCAGAAGTTCCACTGGCAAAAAATTGAGGGCAGGGTAATATGGGTGGTGGAAATAAGTGACCATCTAAACATTGAGTGCTGACTGATTGTTAAAACACTATGATAATCACTGGGACCAATCACAGATGTTTCAGTTCTCTCAGACACATGGCAGAATTAACTTTCTTCCTTCTTTCCTTCTTTCTTCCTTCCTTCCTTCCTTTGAGAAAGCATGGGCGCACCAAGGTTGGGGGAGGAGCAGAGAGAGAATCTTAAGCAGGCACCATGCTCAGTGTGGAGCCTGACTCAGGGCTCACTTTCATGATCCTGAGATCATGACCTGAGCTGAAATCAAGAGTTGGATGCTTAACTAACTAAGCCATGCCGGCGCCCCTGGCAGAATATCAATATTTCCTCTTTAAATTATGTATGACCATGTAATTTCCTTTAGCCAATAAAATGTGAGAAGAAATGAATAACTTCTGTGCTAAAGCTTTCAAAGACTGTACATGGTTTAACACATTTACTTTCTCCAACATAGTGATCCTGAAAGCATAGGTGGAGATGGAGCCTCCAGAAACCTGGATCCTTGACTGACCACTGTAAGGGCTCCATGCTGAACTGTATAGGATATGTAGTATAAGAAAGGAATCAACCTTAATTGTCTTAGGCCATTGAGATTTGGGGTTGTTTGATCCTGAAGCATTATCTAGCATATCCTGAGTGATGTAGATCTCCACCCCTCTTCTCCCATCAATCCTTTACCTTTTCAATCTATGCCTTTTCCTTTTCGGTAGAAGATTTTATAGAGTTGAGTAATCTGACCAGTCCAAGTAGAAAGACCTAATCAGACTAACACTGGGGTTTCCCCAACTACAAGTGCTCTCAGTTCACCTTAGAGTACATATTAAAATGGATAAACCCTGCCAACATGCTCAGACCTATCACTTAGCTCCTTAGTCTACCAAATTAAATTAAGAACAGACACCTGAAGAAAGTTTCTAAAAAGAAAAACAGAAACAAAAACCAAGCAAAGAGGAAAGAAGGTAAATTGGAGAAAAAGTTTGCAGAGAAGAAAACCTGAAAAAAAAACCAACTATAATTAGGGGCGCCTGGGTGGCTCAGTCATTAAGCATCTGCCTTCAGCTCAGGTCATGATCCCGGGGTCCTGGGATTGAGCCCCGCCTCGGGCTCCCTGCTTGGCGGGGAGCCTGCTTCTCCCTCTCCCACTCCCCCTACTTGTGTTCCCTCTCTGGCTGTGTTTCTCTCTGTCAAATAAATAAATAAAATCTTTTAAAAAACCAACTATAATTAATATCATCAGATGAGAAAAGAAGTTATTACATCTGAGAAATAAGTACAGAGGGCTCTCTTGAAAACATCCTTTTAACAAAGAGGGCTCTTGTAAAATATTAACATAATGAAATGAAAATCTCAAGAAGAGCTTGAAGGTAGAGTTAAGAAAATATTACAGGAAATATTGCAAAAAGTATTTTAAGATGACAAACAGAAAGAAAATAAGGAAATTAGAGATTGTAAAGAGGCCCAACATCTGATTTGTAGTAACTGAAAGAGAAACAAAAGAATTATCCATGAATTAATTCAAGAAAATTTCTAAGAGCTGAGGGAAATTAATTTCCTAGTAGAAAGGGCTTACTAATTGTCAATGGATAAAGATAAACTCAAACCATGACACATCAGTGTTTAATTTGAAAATGCTTGGTGCAATGACAAAATACTACAAGAAGTAAAAATATAGGTCACATACAGGAAGATATAAAATAAGATTCGCCTTAGAGTTCTTAACAAATACATTGGTTTGGGAACTCACTGACAAAATATTTTAAAATTCTGAAGAAAAACATTCTGTGTAGAGCACTGGGTGTTATGCACAAACAATGAATCATGGAACGCTACATCAAAAACTAATGATGTAATGTATGTGATTAACATAACAATAAAATTTTAAAAAATTCTGAAGAAAAAATATTTTCAACCTAGAACTCTATAACCAAATTTTCAATCAAGTTCAAGGGTAGACTAAAGATATTTTAATATACTCAAGGTCACAACAAAATTTAACTCTCATACACTCTTCTCTGGAAACTACTAGAAGATATCTATCAAAATGCTAGAGTTGTCCAAGAGAGAGGAAATCAGAAGAAACAGAAAAGAGAATACTGAAAAAAGAAGTGAAATGAATCTCTAGATGATGTTCAGGGATGATCCCACGATGACAACCGTGTCTCAAGGGAAAACTAGTCCAATTTGGAGCTGTATAACTCAAGAGACAGGCATTTTGGAGGATATCATCAGCAAGTCCCCTGACATCTCTTCAATCAAATGAAACTATTATAGGATGTGATCTATTAAAATCATAGAGTAAACCAAAAAGGAGGAAGAAATAAAACCCTCAAAATAGGAAATCCAACCAGAATACAAGGCAAAGAGAATTCCAAGCACAACAGCAAAGAAATGTTCCAGGATGATAGCAATGCAGCACATTTTGGGAACAACCACCCAATTTAAAGAAAATTGCTATCTCAGGAGATATGGGAATGGTCATGTGGAAAATCCTACTGGGAAGCAATTGGAGGTATGGGAAGAACAAGTGATAAATATAAAGAAAATCAAATAGGGGCACCTGGGTGACTCAGTCAGTTAAGCGTCTGACTTTGGCTCAGGTCATGATCTCAGCATCCTGGGATCAAGCCCAGCTTCCCAGTCAGCACTCAGCGGAGAGTCTGCTTCTTCCTTTCCCTCTCCCTCTTGCTCTCCCCCTGCTTGTGCTCTCTCTCTCTCTCAAATAAATAAAATCTTAAAAAAAGAAAATCAAGTAAATGAAAAAGCAAGGCAATTATTAACTTCAAGAAAAAAAGTGAGAAAGAAAATATAATTTGTACACAATAATATTCCCAATGATACTGCAACTAAAGGAAGGCATGAACCGACCTTGAAAGTGTACAAGAGCTAAAACCTAATCCAACATAAGGAGTCAATTGATGATGTCTAAAATTAATCAAAATACAGCAGAATACAGAATAAAGCAGAAGAGATAACAGAGATTAAAGTGGCTGGCTATTGGGAAGGGAGCTAGGAAAGTAAGGAAAGGGCAGAAAACAATTGTATTTTATTCTAAGCCACTTAGTAATATTTGATTTTGAACCAAGTTCATATACCTTTTTGGAAAAAATGCATATTAAAATATCAGCAAAATATAGACCTTGCAAATCTCCCCAAGAATAAAAAGGAGACAAGACATTAAACATTACTAACAAATAGGGATATACCTAAAGATAAAAAAATAGAATTTTGCAAACCTAGAGAAAATGAATGGCTTATAAAATTAAATACAAATTACTTTAAAAGTAAACAAAACCTGGACAGATCGAAAACCAAAAGTAAAATGGGAAAGAGAGTCATAGATATACCACCAGAAAAGCCACCAACCCGAACTCATTTAAAAACCGGAGAAAGTTTTCTTAAGATTTACTCCTGGTGGGAAGCCAGAGTTTAATTCCATGTTCCCAGATTAAGGAAAACCACAAATTTATTTTTCTGCAAATTCAGACTTTCACAGGGAAAAGCAATGTAAACTACTAACATTACCGTGACCATTTGAGGAAAAAGATATAATAAAACCACAAAGACACTTGGGGGTAAAAAAAATCACTCCTGTTGCAGTTCCTCTAATCCGCCATCTTTTTGTTCTATTCTTGAAAAAGGGAATAACATCCACAAAACGCAAGGTGGCGCTGCTGGCTAAAAAGAGGGGGAAATAACCGCACAAAGGATGTTAAGAATTTCCAGTGTTCAGAGGAAAGCTGGCCAGACAAGAAAAGTAGAGGGAAGGAAACCATGGTGATGGAATTGGGGAAAAGTGGGACTCCTCCCCACGAGCACTGCTATTATCCAGCTCATTTCTAAGGATTCGGTTTCTGCCATTTCTGAGAGCTGCTTGAGGCCGAGTGAACGTGGTTTTGAAAGATTGCTAAAACAAATAATGGAGGCCAGAGTGGTGCGCGCAGTGCAGAAAAGGCAAGTGTTATTTCTTTATGTGTTTCTGGGAGTGTCTTGGGCTGGCGCAGAACCGCTTCGGTATTTTGTGGCAGAGGAAACGGAGAGAGGGACCTTTCTGGCCAACCTAGCAATTGATCTGGAGTTGGGGGCGGGGGAACTGTCAGCTCGGGGACCTAGAATCATTTCAGATGAGAACATAGGATTTTTACTCTTCAATCCGCTTACTGGTGATTTGCTTCTAAATGAGAAATTAGACCGAGAGGAACTGTGCGGACCCACAGAGCCGTGTGTGCTGCCTTTCCAGTTGTTACTTGAAAAGCCTTTTCAGATTTTCCGTGCTGAACTATGGGTCAGAGACATCAATGATCATTCTCCAGTATTTCTAGATCGAGAGATTACATTGAACATATTAGAAAGTACCACTCCAGGGGCAACATTTCTCCTAGAAAGTGCACAGGATTCAGATGTTGGAATCAACAACCTGAGAAACTACACCATCAGCTTTAATGTCTATTTCCATATTAATATCCGTGATAGTGGGGAGGGGAATGTTTATCCCGAATTGGTACTCGATAGAGTGCTGGATCGTGAAGAGGTTCCTGAGCTCAGGTTAACCCTCACCGCCTTGGATGGCGGCTCTCCGCCCAGATCGGGAACCACCCTCATACACATCCTGGTTTTGGACATAAATGACAACGTCCCTGAATTTGTAGAGTCCCTTTACAAGGTGCAGGTGCCTGAGAACAGCCCTGTTGGCTCGCTGGTTGTCGCTGTGTCAGCTAGAGATCTAGATACCGGAAGTAATGGAGAAATAGTCTATGCATTTTTTTATGCTACTGAAAGAATTCTCAAAACGTTTCAAATCAATTCAACATCTGGCAATCTTCATCTTAAAGCTGAATTGAACTACGAGGCAATACAAACTTATACATTAACTATTCAGGCCAAAGATGGTGGAGGGCTTTCTGGAAAATGTACTGTGGTGGTCCATGTAACAGATGTAAATGATAATCCACCGGAACTTCTCATGTCATCACTTACTAGTCCAATTGCAGAAAACTCACCAGAGACAGTAGTAGGTGTCTTTAGGATTAGAGACAGAGATTCAGGGAACAATGCAAAGATGGTGTGTTCCGTCCAAGACCATCTCCCCTTCGTCCTGAAGCCATCGGTAGAGAATTTCTACACCCT
>NW_027399819.1:0-6881 GCF_003265705.2 Callorhinus ursinus
TGAGCCACATGATTCTTATCCCACAAGCCAGCCCAGGTTGTTCACAGGGTAGAGGACTAAGAGAGAGTGAAAGTATGCAAGGTCTCTCAATGCTTAGGCTCAGAACTGGTGCAATATAATTTCCTCTACATTAATTGCCCACATAAAGTCACAAAGCTAGCTCAGATTCAAGGGAAATGCAAAGAGACTCCACTTCTTCATAGAAAATGCTGCAAAATCACCTAGGATCCACAAAAGGATGTGGAGAGAAATAATTACTGTCTTTTTGCAAATAACCTATCACACCTGGATTGAATTTCTTGACTCTTAAGTGTCTATTAAGATTATATCTGTATGTGGCACAGAGATTCAGCTGAGCCAAATTATGCATCAATTGAATTATAAAATGACTGAATACATTTGAGCTATATGATCAAGTACAATTGAGGCAAAATATGCAAGGTTACAGTATTTGTAGCCTTACAGCTTAATTTGGTTTTCTTACTTTACCACTCACTACCTCTTACTTAACCTAATTCTCAACTTCCTAATCTAAAAATGATATTCATACCAGTACCTATCATATGGGGCTACCATGGAATGTTACATGAGATAACCCAGTATGCTTTAAACCTAGTGAGTTAGAGTAAACATGTATTAGTCAACATGTATTAGCTATTGTTATTGTCTTTAAAGATCATAAGAGTGATGTTCTTATAGGCACTGATAGGAGTAAGGTCCATTTCTTCATCATTATGATTTTATTTACCTTAGTGGTTTACACATCAAGCAAGATAAAACTTCTCTAGATATTTCCAAAGTAAACATCATCAACACCCAAAATCACGTTTCTCCTATATTGACCTGAACTGATAAGACTGATGTGCACTCTTTATCAACCTAGCCAAATTGATAAGGTCTTGGAAAAAGCAAAGTTGTCCCTTTTAAAGATTGTGCTGGTGCTTTCCCATCCCAGACTGGAGATTATCCTAATTATAAGGAAGACTGAGCGTGTGTAGGATTTCATAGACCTTAAATCAACTCCCCTCAAGCTCCTGAACTATTTAAGTGCTTTACTTGGTGTGACTTCATGTCTGTCTACACAAGTAACAGCAGGCACATTGAGGGGGCTCAGATCCCATCTTCCCACAGGGCAAGTGACAGAAAACAAAACAAAACAAAATAAAATAGAAGGGGAGGAAGAAGGGAAGGGAATTATCAAGGATTTGAACCATAATGAGTGACAATGTTTTCCAATTTGTTCCCATGTCACCTATGATTCCAGGACACACAAGCATTCTGAAAACAACAACAGCAACAACCCCTACCCCCCGAAGAAACAACACTGAATTTTCTGTCTCAATAAGTATAACTCAATTATTTAACAAAAACAGGATCTGAGGCTCTGTTATGCTAAGTAACTTGTCAAAGAAAATATACCAAATCTTTGGCAGAACCAAGCTCCACAAATCTAGAGCCTCAACTTTAATCAATGTGAACACAAAATTAGGAAAAAGCAGCATTAAAGAAATTTGTCTCTTTATTTCCTTATCAGTGCAAATCTTTTACAAAGACTTTGCATGATTCCCTTTATCTTACTTTATATATGTATGCATGTGTGTGTGCGTACATGTGTGAGTGTGTTAGAGAGACAGAAATTTTCTAACCATGTAACCATGTAGAATAATTGAAAGTACATGACGTGAGAGTCTGAAAATCTAGCTCTATAACTTACAAGATTCACCATTTTAGGTCATTACCTTGACCACTCTTATCTTTATATTATTCCTTTTTGGGTGGAGATGACCTGGGTAGGTAGATTAAAATTGTTTAAATTTATATACATTCTATCTTCTTACCTTGCAAGGTTGCTGTAACTATTATTATTATTATTATTATTTTAGGAAAAATAAATGTACATGGAGATTTTGTGTATACTACAGAGGCCAACCCAAAGGCAAATGGTGATTTGGGTCTATACCCTCAGGACTAAAAGTGTAGCCTGTGGATTTCAGTATCATCTGGGGCTTTTAGTAATGTAGATCCTTAGGCCTACTGAATTATAATATGTTCATTTTCACAAGATTCTCAACTAGTTAGTATGCACAAGAAAGGAGGCACTGGTGTATACTGCATGGATGAGATTTATGGTGCTCTAAATGAACCTCTGAAAGTGTGCAGAGCTCCCCTGGTACATGCATACAGGCACTGTTCCTGGCTAGAAGGCCTATTGTATTCATATGATCAAGGGGAGGTCTGGGAAGCAAAAATATTTAAGAACAATAGTCTATTGCTTTTTATTTGTATGGAGATTTTCTCAGTGCCAGAGAAATTTCAAATTTGCTCAATATTTAATGGGGATTTTTGCCACATAAAAGCAAGAGAAGAAGGAAGAGGAAGAGAAGGAATGAGGAGAGAAGAAAGAGGGGGAAGAAGAGGAGGAAGAGAGGGGAAGGGAGGAGAAGAAAGGTGAGGAGGGAGAGGAAAAGGGGAAAGGAAAAGAGGAAAAGAAGAAGGAGAGCCCCAAATAATCCACCCTTAGACCTTGGTGAAGGTGATGGAATTTAGTTGAAAGGATATAGGAAGGAGAAGCTGAAAGCCCATCTTTGAATCTCAACTCTAAGCAGTAATTTCTATGTGACCTTGAAAAAGTCACCTCCCTATCCTGAATCTCAATCTCTGCTTCTGTGAGATAAAGATGCTTACATTATTTCAAAGATTCTTTTCAGTTTTAAGATTCTGTGCATGATTTCTGCTCTAAGCTGTGAGCCAAATCTCTAATCCGGAAGCCAAAGGTTTATCCCCTCTCACTGCTGAGACTAGAGGGAGAAAGACAGATTGCTTCTCTCAGAATTTGATTATGGGGTTAGAGTGGCTATATTTTAAATACAGATTAGATATCATAATATGTTTTTTGTAGAGTAGGAAGTTAAATGTGGGGCATATATAGGTATGTATATATACACACATACAATGGAATATTACTCAGTAATAAAAAAGAAGGAAATTCTACTATTTGTGACAACATGGATGAAACTTGAGGGCATTATGCTAAGTGAAATAAGTCAGAGAAAAACAAAAACCATATAATCACACTTCCATGTGGAATCTAAAAAAAAAAAAACAAAAAAGAGGGATGCCTGGGTGACTCAGTAGGTTAAGCATCTGCCTTCAGCTTAGGTCATGATCTTAGGGCCCTGGGATTGAGACCCACATCAGGCTCCCTGCTCAGCAGGGAGAGCCTGCTTCTCCCCATGCTTGCGCACTCCCTCCCTCTCTCTCTCTGACAAATAAATAAAATCTTAAAAAAATTAAAAACAAAAACAAAAAAAAGAAACTAACCAATAGATACAAGGAACAGATTGGTTGTTGTCAAAGACAGGGGGTAGGGGAGGAATGGGTGAAGGTAGTCAAAAGGTAAAGACTTCTAGTTATAAAATAAATAAATCCTGGGGATGTAATATACAGCATGGTGACTATAGTTAACAATACTTTTCTGAATATTTGAAAGTTGCTAAAAGAGTAGATCTTAAAAGTTCTTATCATTAGAAAAGCAGTTGGAAATATGTGTGGTGATGGATGTTAAGCAGAGTTAGTGTGGTGATTACTTTACTATATGTATATCTAATTTTACTATATATATTATATATTTTTGTACTACATATATGTATATATAAATATCAAATCATATAGAGTGTATGCCTGAAACTAATATAATGTTATATGTCAATTATATCTCAATATAAAAGAAAGTTAAAGACTTGAAGATGAAATACTTCAAATCTTATAGATTAAGAGAAAGAAATGGAGAAAGGTTATAGTCTTACTCATTCAACTGTGGCAGGAGAGAATGATAAAATTTCTCCTTGAGATGCTGTTAGGTTGGGACAAGAAGAAAGGTCAAGAGGAGGAGGTTACCAAAGTACATCCTAAAGAACAGAACAGCAAATCAGTAAGTGTTTGATAAAACAAGATGTTTATACTTAAATTTCCAGAAAATTGGTTTCAAACCATTTAAATAACTTTTCTTTTTCTGCAGGATTTCTCAGAAACTTTGCTATGCTTGTGTGTGATGTCACTTGTTAAAAACGTAAATGACGCACATCTTTGTAAACTGGCTTGACCATGAGCACTTTTTATTCATTGATGTTGTACCCAAGCAGAGCTTACTTTGAGAAATGTTATGTGACTTTATGGAAGTCACTTCTCTTGGTGCCATTTTCTCCTGTACAAATGTGGGGGTTGGATTAGAAATCTCTAATGTTCTTCCCAGGTATAAAATGCTAGAGTTAAATAATGCCTAAAAAATATTTTGAATTTGGAAACAATAATGAGTCAGTGCAAGATACAGAACAGGATAATAAGGCTGCCAGTTTGTGTGGTACAGATGATCAATGCTAGGGAAGATCAGTAAGGCTAGATTTCAACGTGGGCTCAAGCTGTTAGAACAGACTGGGCCACCAAGCAAAGGAGGAGAGGTAGGGGTATTTTAAGAATCTCTCCCTTTGAATTGAGGTGTGGGGAAAGGGAAAATTTCAGTATCAGGATACTCTTGGTCCCCAGAGATAGGACCCAACTTGAACTAGCTCAGGAAAAAAAAGGGCGGGGGGAGAATTTATCAGAATGGTGGAGAATATGCCAAGTGACTAGGGAAAGGGTAGAGAGCAGAAGACCTCAGGGACAATTAGAACAGGAACTGAATCACCACCAGAAGGTTCATTCTGTTCTCTCTGTACATCTGCTCTATATTTTCTTTTGCATATCTCCTTCCTCTACTCAGCAGGAGTTCCTAAACCTCACATTTTCTCACTACCAGGAAAAGACCGTCTCCCTTTATTTCCAAGTCAGATTCTCTAGGGGAATGCTTCTGTTTGGTCTACTTGGCTCAGGTAACTGGATGACTTATTTGTGGGCAGAGGAGCAGGGTTATCTAACACAGACATGGCAGCTCATGCCTCTCATTCTCACAGATGAGAAAAATCAGTGTGAGCTGGGAAGTGATCCTAATGCTCATTAAAACACTGAAGAGATGGCCAGAACTTTGCCTAAGATGTGTCCAGGCAGCTAGTGTGGGCGAGGTAAAGCAAGTCAGTTGAGTGCTGATCTGGAAGGGTTTTTAATGCTCAGACAAGGGGATCTTATTTGCTCCACTTATTATTGTTGTTGTTGTTGTTGTTGTTGTTATTATTATTATTATTATTATTTTGTCCAGTGGTTTTGAAAGTCAGATCAGTGTCCCGCTGCAGACACAAGAATTACTTGGGGGGGGTGGGGGTATGCTTACTAAAATATTGAGCCCAGGGCCCATCTCCAATTACTATGATTTAGCAGATTGGGCTGGAACATGAAAACTGGTGCTTATTAAAAATTCTCTAGGTGATGCTAGTGATTAGTCAGTTTAAGGACTTAGTGGTCAATCTGATATAACTTTATTGTGGACCTATTAAGCATAATATTTTTTGCTAGTTTCTGAAAGACAGAATCTGCTTGTTTTAAAGACATATTCACAAGACATTTATCCTTTTCTTAAGAAATCTGGCTCTATTAGGGAACATATAGCTTGTATATAAATAGACATAAATGATCAAGTATCATTTGGAAGATCAGAGGAATGATTAGAAGTGGAGGTGGTGTGGAGTTAGCGAAGACTTGGTGGAGGAGGTAACATTTCAGTTCTTAAATGTCTGAGTTCTTAAATAATGGATTAATTTTTGAATATTCAGAGGAGGAAGTTTATTCCAGTTGGAAAGAAGAGTATAAAAAAGCACCTGAAGGGGAAAAAATCTAGAGCAGGGTTTCTTAATGTCATATCCAAAGATACCCCAAGGAATCAGTAAATTTGTATGGAAAAATATTTATTTCCACTATCATCTAGTGGAAATTATAAGTCCTTTCATATGACAGCAAACAACAGTGGACTTAGTAATACCTGCAAATTTTTTTACCATTAGAAATTAGATACAGGGGTGCCTGGGTGGCTCAGTCAGTTGAGCATTTGGCTCTTGATTTTGGCTCAGGGTCACGAGAGTGAGTCCCGCATTGGGCTCTGCACTGGGTGTGGTCTGCTTAAGATTCTCCCTCTCCTGCCCCTCCCCACCTGTGCATGCTATCTCTCTAAAAAAAAAAAATGAAATTACATATATATTACACACACACACACACACACACACACATTTTTTTTTAAGTAGGCTCCACACCCAGCATGGAGCCCAACACAGGGCTTGAACTCATGACCCTGAGATCAAGACCTGAGCTAAGATTAAGAGTCAGACGCTCAACCAACTGAGCCACCCAGGTACCCCCATATTTCTATATTTGATTAAAATTGTAGCAGATAATTTGCACTCTCAATTTTTTGCTTTCATTGACTCAAAATTAGAATAGCTATATCTCTACCACTAGCTCTTATTAAGGACTCAACAATATATAAGTTTAGTGATTTAAAATCAAATTCTTTTTTTTTTAATTTTTTTATTGTTATGTTAATCACCATATATTACATCATTTGTTTTTGATGCAGTGTTCCATGATTCATTGTTTGTTCATAACACCCAGTGCTCCATGCAGAACGTGCCCTCCTCAATACCCATCACCAGGCTAACCCATCCCCCCACCCCCCTACCCTCTAGAACCCTCAGTTTGTTTTTCAGAGTCCATCATCTCTCATGGTTCGTCTCCCCCTCTGACATACTCCCCTTTTCTTCCTCTCCTGTTATCTTCTTCTTTTCCTTTTTTCTTAAAATATGTTGCGTTATTTGTTTCAGAAGTACAGATCTGTGATTCAACAGTCTTGCACAATTCACAGCGCTCACCGTAGCACATCCTCTCCCCAATGTCTATCACCCAGCCATCCCATCCCTCCCACCCCCAACCACTCCAGTAACACTCAGTTTGTTTCCTGA
>NW_027399820.1:0-6877 GCF_003265705.2 Callorhinus ursinus
GGGATGTGAAGAAAGGGGAACCCTCCTACACTGTTGGTGGGAATGCAAGCTGGTGCAACCCCTCTGGAAAACAATATGGAGGTTCCTCAAACAGTTGAAATTAGAGCTACCATTCGATCCAGCAATTGCACTACTGGCTACTTATCCCAAAGATACAAATGTAGGGACCCGAAAGGGTACGTGCACCCCGATTTTTATAACAGCAATGTCCACAATAGCCAAACTGTGGAAAGAGCCAAGATGTCCATCGACAGATGAATGGATAAAGAAGAAGTGGTATATATACACAATGGAATATTATGCAGCCATCAAAAGGAATGAGATCTTGCCATTTGCAACGACGTGGATGGAACTGGAGGGTGTTATACTGAGTGAAATAAGTCAATCAGAGAAAGACATGCATCATATGACCTCACTGATATGAGGAATTCTTAATCTCAGGAACAAACTGAGGGTTGCTGGAGTGGTCGAGGGTGGGAGGGATGGGGTGGCTGGGTGATAGACAATGGGGAAGATATGTGCTACGGTGAGCGCTGTGAATTGTGCAAGACTGTTGAATCACAGATGTGTACTTCTGAAACAAATAACGCAACATATTTCAAGAAAAAAGAAGAAGAAGAAGATAGCAGGAGAGGAAGAATGAAGGGGAGTAAGTCAGAGGGGGAGATGAACCAGGAGAGATGATGAACTCTGAAAAACAAACTGAGGTTCTGGAGGGGAGGAGGGTGGGAGGATGGGTTAGCCTGGTGATGGGTATTGAGGAGGGCATATTCTGCATGGAGCACTTGGTGTTATGAAGAAACAATGAATCATGGAACAGTACACTAAAACAAATTATGTAATATATGGTGATTAACATAACAATAAAAAAATTAAAAAATAAAATAAAAAAAAAGATGTGGTCCATATATACAAGGGAGGATTACTCAGCCATCAGAAAGGATACATACCTACAATTTGCATTGACATGGATGGAACTGGAGGGGATTATGCTAAGGGCAATAAGTCAAGCAGAGAAAGACAGCTATCATATGGTTTCATTCATATGTGGAACATAAGGAATAACATAGAGAACCATAGCGGAAGGGAAGGAAAACTGAATGGGAAGAAATCAGAGAGAGAGACAAACCATGAGAACCTCTGGACTCCGGGAACCTAACTGACGGTTACAGAAAGAGGGAGGTGGGGAGATGGGGCATCTGGGGGTGATGTGTTTTAAGGAGAGCACATGTTGTGATGAGCTCTGGGTTATATGCAAATGAGTCATTGAACACTACATCAAAAACTAAAGATGTACTATATGTTGGCTAACTGAACGTAATTAAATAAGTAAATAAATAAATATGCTTTCTACATGAAAAACAAATAATGGGTACAGAATTTCAGATTTGCAAATGAAATGTTCTCAAGATATATATCACAGCAGTGTAAATAGACTTCACACTACCGGACTTTATACTGAAAATGTTGAAAATGGCAAAATCAATGTTATGATTTTTTACAATTTTTTCCTTTTTTTATTATGTTTTGTTAATCACCATACATTACATCATTTTTCCCTTCCTACTATCTTCTTTTTTCTTATCATGTAATGTATTATTTGTTTCAGAGGTACAGGTCTGTGATTCAACAGTCTTACACAATTCACAGCGCTCAACATAGCACATACGCTCCCCAATATCTATCACGCAGCCACCCCATCCCGCCCACAACCCATCACTCCAGCAACCCGCAGTTGGTTTCCTGAGATTAAGAATTACTCATATCAGTGAGATTATATGATAGATATTTACCATTTTTTAAAAGTACATTCTGTATGATTCCATTTTTATAAAGATTTTATTAATTTATTTTAGAGAGAGAGTGTGTGGCACGAGAGTGGTAGTAGACGCAGGAGGTGGAAGAGAGAATCGTGAGCCCGCGCTGCCCTGAACACAGACCCTACGTGGGGCTCAATCCCACACCATGAGATCACATCCTGAGCCAAAATCAAGAGTTGGCGGCTTAACGGAATGAGCCACCATCCATCTCCTTGGGCATTAGTACTGGTGCATTCCCTGCTCTCTCCACCACCGCTGTGCTTAACACTCCTGAAAACATATCTGTGAAAAACCGGCCAGAGTTTCCGGGGGTGAATCTGAGGCCAAGCACTGCCAGGTGATGGGTGCACCTGTGGCCTGGGATGGGGGCTGCTCACTGTTCTCCCAGACAGGGGTGCCCAACACCCTTCTTTCTAAGGGACCTGCAGGGGACCCACATGTCCTTAGGTACCTGAGGGCAACCCGGCCCAGGAATTCACCTTCTCTAGCAGAGGACAGATGGGACTCCTTTCTCTGGACAGGAATATGAACCCTGATCCTGGGCAAGGAGAGCTCTCCTGGACTCCTCGCCCAGGCAGGCAGCTGAGGCCATGATGTATGTGACGGAGCCAGAGCGGCTGGGATTTGGAGGGAATGAGTGCCTTAATCCAGCATTGTGCGGGGCATTCCGGAGCAACAGCCCTGTTTCTTGGGGAGCAGTGATGTGTGCAGAAGGAAGGAGGCTGGGGTGGAGCCTTCCAAGCCACACCACAGTCTCTCCCTTGGTCCTGAAACCAACAGGAAGGGAGCTCCAAGGGCAGAGACCAGACTCCAGGAGGATGCCTATCCAGGGAAAGGAGGCCCACTGGAGGACACTGAAGCAGCCAGCCCCACGGACCCACAGGCCATTTGCACAGGATCACCCCCTGCACTTCCTTAGCACGTTGTCCGTCTTTGTGTGTGGACAGTGACTGCCCCACTCAGGGCTGGTGCACTTCAAGAGGCAGGCCAGAAAACTTCCAATGCTTCCTCATGGGTCAGAGGACCCCCGCCCAAAGAAGCAGAGGATGTCCATCTTCCTCCGGAGCTGGGGAAGGCAGTCACCGTCCTGGGGTAGGACTGGGTCCAGGAGTGTGTTCCTTATGAAGCCCCCGCCTTCGGTGGATGTTGCTATGCCTGAGAAACGCGCACTCAGCGAAAGAGTCAGGAGCAGTGACGGGCTGTCTCCAACTCTGGCCCAGGATCACGACCTGAAACCATCCTGTCTTTGAGAGGACAGGTCTCCAGCAGGAGCCAGGGAAGGAACTGGCCACTCTCCCCTCCCCAGGTCCAGGACTCCCAGGACCTGCAACAGCTCTTCATCTGAGGAGGAGTCATGGAGAGCAAGTGTGTCTCGTCAGCCCAGCAAGTGAAAGAACCAAACTCCAACGCTCAGGTTCTAACAGCAGCAGAATTTCAATGTACTGTTTGGGGGCACCTCCTCCCCTCTTATGTGGCCTTGGGGGACCCCAAGCAAAGTCTTCTGTGTTCTCCCTCCCTCAGAGAGAGGAGCTAGCCCAATGTACCGGGGTCCCCACCGTGTCCCAGTGCTGAAGAAGAGCCACACGCAGGGGCCTGGTGTCAGGAGTGTGGTCGGCCACTGCTCCTGGGCTCCCAGCCAGGGGCCTGGCGGCTGCATGGAAGAGATGAATTGCTTTTGGAGGGAGAGGTGCTCACTGCCCACACCGCTCACCATCCCCCTCTGCACTCTGCAATCCAGGCTCTGTGCCCAGCTTACGTCGAACACCAGCACTCCACATGTTCCTGCCATGGGAGGGATCATTCAGCATCACCCCATTGCACAGAGGAGGAGAGCAAGGCCCAGAGAGGGGAGGTAAATTGCTCCAGTCCCAGAGCTGGTCAGCAGAGAAGCTGAAAAGCCAGCCCTCCAGAATCCCTGTTAGACCAGCCAGAGACTCCCTGAGTTGAAAGTGAGCTCTCCCCTGCCTGACCAGCCACACACTGGCCCCTGACCTTCATAATGGCCTCTTCTTGACCGTGAAGATGACCTGGCCGACTAGGAGGGGGAGTCCAGCTGGTGGGACAGGCTGTAGCTACAGGACAGAGTGACACGTCTGAGCTAGCAGGAGCCACATTCTGGTCTCCCTCCTGGAGCCTGCTCGGGAGCAGGACTCTGGGTGCCCTAGGGGCCAGCACACAACATTGTCTGCACTGACAAGGGAGCCATGGCCCCCAGGGAGGGTCCACTCTGCCCTCTCCCCGCTCCTGCCTGGCCTCACCTCTCCTCACTGTGGGGATGCAGGACCCGGAACCAGGCCCCATAGGGATGGCTTGGTTCCAGCTTATAATGATTTCACAGCCCTTGGAGCCCCTGGGGCTAGAGGGAGGACTGGCTGTGGACAAGGACTGGGCTAGGGAAGTTGTAGGGCCTTGTGGAGAGTGAAGGATGGGGCAGGGGCCGAGTCCTGAGGTCACTGCTGATGTCTACAAAGGGCTGAAATCCCTGAATGCCCACGGGGTCCCTCATTAAAGTAACGACCCCCATCACACTCGGGCATCCTGCTGGCGGGCCCCTCCTCCCGGGCCTCCTTCCCGCCCATCTGACTCCAGCCGGGGCTGCAGCCAGGGATAGGCTGGACCTCTGTCCCGGATCCTGCCAGGAAGACATGGAAATAGGAGGAGAGGAGAAGGGGAAGGGGCGTACTGATCTTCTTCCTGTCCTGAGTCGGCCTCCACTGATGCCTCCAGGTCCACTGGCCCAGCCCTGCACTTAGCTAGACTCTGAGAGGGAGTCTGCATTCCAGGCCAGCTGTGTGGGGGGTATTCAATGACCTGTGCATCCCCAGATGTCCTACGCACCTGGCCTTGCACCCTAAGGCCTGCTGCCCAGGGTGGGCGTGGTTGTGCGGCCCAGCTGACTATGGGGCCACAGAGCATTCGGCTGTGGTGAGGGAATGTGGGGGACCGGTAAGGTGCAGAGCCATGGGTCTCATGTACACCTGCTGCAGGGCTGGTTCACCGTACAGGTGCTGTGTGCAGGTCCCCATTGCACAAATGGCCATGACACACCTGGCTGGCCCTCTCGGAGGGGAGGCCTGAATGCCTGGTGCACCTGTCCCCCACCTACCCCTGGAGGAGCGGCCACGTTCAAGCGTTTCCTTGTGCAACCCTCAGGGACAGTTGGGAACCTGGGTCAAGAGAGGCAGGGACTGGGTCAGGACAACTGAGGGGTGCAGAGCCCAAGGAGGAGGGCTGCTGTCCAATCCTAGGCCAGCCCCAATCCTCCCATGAGTTTCGCTTTGGGGGTGAGAGCCCCTCAGATCCTCGAGCATAGCTACCCACCCCTTCCCTGGTGGGGACATGAACTTCGGCATCCCCATGCACGTAGAGGCATGCGCACCTGCACACCCACACACACCAATCTGACTGCCCAGCTGGAGGTCAAAAGGGGAAGACACCCTGGGATTGAGGTGGGGAACAAGGGGGAAAGAAGAAAGAGGTGGGAGACAGCTGGGCCATGGGGCAGGGCATCAGGACTCCTGGCAAGGACCCAGATCCAGAGCATGGGGAGGGGAGACAGGCCAGGTTGATGGTCAGGGGTCCCCAAGGGGCCCATAGGGTTGCCAGGGAACTGGGAGAAGACAGGGTCTGGGTTCCGGGGTCCACCACCACCCTGGGCACTTGGGAGTGTGAAGAGATACCCACCCCCAAGTCCAGAGGGGCTACAGCCCAAAAGGGCTCAGCTTACTTTGCTGTCACTTGGGCTGCAGAGATGCAGTGTCCCAAGGGTCCCACAGGCTTGTAGGAGAGCCTGTTGGCCTTGGTTCTCCATCCCTGACCCACGGTGCTCCCAGTCCTGGGAAAATGCTTTGTGCTCCCTCGAGGTCCTTCTCAGCAGAGGACAGACTCGGGGCTTAGGGGGCTGAGGACCTGGGTACGCAGAACCTGGCAGAGCACTGGGCCTCCAGTCTGGAGACCAAGTTCAGGGCCCTCCTTGTTGCAGCCTCAGGGTCCGCATTTGGAAGAGGATCCAGAATCACTGCTCTGGTCAGGGTGAGGAGGCCTTAGGAAGGAATGGAGCACCAGGACCGGAGAGGGAAACGGGGACAAGGGAGGCTTCTGAGGTTTCTGACATCGCCCATGGAACCCACAGATCCTGCTGCTGTGAGATACACAGACACAGAGACAGAGAATGAGACAGAGAATGAACACAGGACAGAGGGAACCAGGAGAAGTCATAGACTTTCCTCCACCAGCTTAGAAATTACATCACGGCATTTTGTGCCATTCCATTCCGGAGAGCGCCGTCACACAGGCCATCCACCCTGGAGGGGAGGGGATTAGACAGGGATGTGTGACCAGGATTCAGGGGTGCCAGCGGCCACTGTGGGGACTGCCCAGCACACGGGCCCAGTCGAGGCCCTGGGACCTGAGCCTAACCCTAATGGGAGCCCCTGGAAGTCTGCGTCACCAGGGGACAAGGTCAGAATCAGTTCATTACTACCTTCCCACGGGGGCTGGGACATAGGCAGGAGGGGGGTGGTTTTGCCTGGACCCCAGAGCAGACCCAAGCCCCTCTGAGCTGTGTTCCATGCCAAGCCCAGCCCCAGGCTCCTCCTTGCATTGCCAAGTGTGCACCAGCCTCCTGTGGTAGCAGGTACGGAACATGTGTAGAGGTCCTAGCCCTGATGACGTCCCTAGAAGTAGAAGCCAGAATACCCCAATGTGCAGATGGGGAGCCTGGGGAGACCCTGAGAGGCATGGGGTCTGTCCAGGGTCATAGCCCTGGGCAGGCGCAGCAGTCCGGACTGAAACCAATTCTGTGTCCTCACAGCAGGGACACCGCTGCACCCAGGCTTCCCCAGGGCCTTTGGGTGTGCTATGTGGGTGTCACTGTATGGATGGGGCATGGGGGGAAGGTGAGCATTGAGCAGCTGGGGGAGGGGGGCCCTCGGGGGGGCTCTTGTGTGAGGAGGAATTTGGGTAAAGGGACCCCAGGCAGTGGTGACCTCACTTCCCTGACAAAAGAGCCCAACAGAATTTGGAACCCCGGTAACCAGGCACCCACATTCCAAGAC
>NW_027399821.1:0-6874 GCF_003265705.2 Callorhinus ursinus
AAAGAAAGAAAGAAAGAAAGAAAGAAAGAAAGAAAGAAAGAAAGAAAGGGAAAGGAAAAGGAAGGAAGGAAGGGGAGACTTTATAAATTGTAAAGCTAGTTTTGTAGGACTATTTTCAAGTGTACTAAGGATGGTTTCTATACAGTACTATTGGTTGAATTGTGTCCCACCAAAATCATGTTAACTTTTAGTCCCCAGTACTTCAGAATGTGACATGATTTTAGAAAGAATCACTGGAGATACATATAGTTAATTTTGATGTGGTCATATTGCGGTGGACCCTTCATAAGTATGATAACAGAAAGGGAGAAAGGACACACATTCCTATTTCTAAGGAAGCATTTCTATCTCCTGCAGATAAACAAAGTGTACTGGGGCCTGGAGAACAAAACTGACCAGCAAGCTACCTGAGTCACTTCACAGCACCGAGAAATAAGACTTTGTATGGGTTGAAAGAACAAGGAACCCCAGTTGAGCATCAGTCTTTGGGAATCTCCAACCTTGACCATCAACCACTGAATGAGGAAGGACTTAGGCAGGTAGGTCTCACTGTACTTTGTGTCTGTTGTCAGATGCTGTTGGTTTGAGCTCCATAAAGCTGGAAGCCAGTGTGTGACTGTGTGACTGGGAAGACTGTCTCCTTGGGGTCAGTCTGTTATCCTGCAGTCCCTTTATGGGGCATGGAGACTCTGCTACTCTTGCCCATTCCATGCACTGTGTTCTCTAGACTTTGTCAACCCAAACAGCCAGGCCCACACTGCTTCGGATGAGATTAGAGACACGGAGACCTGGGCACCTCCTGGATCCAAAGGGAGGCTCTTCTCTCTGATTAAAGGGGAGTTTGTTTGTCCTTGAGTGAGATCACCCGCCTGGCAGGGGAGCTCCCCCCGCTGCAGGTGGGCTGGAGTGGATTGCTGAGCCCTGAGTCACCTGTGACTGAAACTGGTTGCCTTGGACCAATAACTGCAAATTGTCACCCACAAAAGCTAAAATACATGGACAAGCTTTCTGGTTACAGGGAGCTCGGGAAAGACTCCACGAATGTGTTTATCCTCTGAGTGTGCATGGTCTCTGAAAACACTGGGAGAAACAAGTGTGCTTACATGCCTGACTGCTCTGGACCCTCAAGGCCACATTCCCCTTCTGCTTCACATGAATCGGCATCCAAATGTCTGACTTATTTGTGTTTCCTTTCTTGGAATAAATATAAAAAATATCAGATAGAGATCATACCTGATCCACAAAGATACGTGGGGGAATCATGTGCTGAATGAAGTCACTTTGTCTGTAAACATGAAACTTTCTGCTGATCCAAAGTCACCCACAGACTAACTAGACAAAGTCACGCAACAACTCCATTGTCTGCCTGAGCTTTCTCTGCCTAAGTCCTTCATCTCTAGCATCTCCGCTTAAGGATTAATTCCGAAGGAATGGGCATCTGTCTTCAAAAGAAGTTTTTCCTTCAAAGCCACAGTTTGTCTGGAAGTTAATAATACTTTCGTTCTGTTTGCAGGTGAGGTTTGTCTTTTGAACTTGTATGAAGTTCTGGCTGACTTGAGAGATGGGGATGGGAAAAGGCCGGAAAATTCTCAAGCCAAATCAGGGATTCTAGCTATTTAAGTTTTATGTGAAGTTGCCTACGATAGGAGAATTTGCGCTAATACACCACAAAGACCACTGAAAAGAATTACTTTTTATTTTTCGTTGTAAGAGATAGTCTACCTGAATAAAAATGGAGATTATAAATTGAGAATTCTCAAGTTCAATGCTTCTTTTTCCCTATTCAACAATTTCAGGGATCTACAAATTCTATAAATTTCCAATAGGGAAATGTTAAGACCCTCTGCAAAAACCATATCAAATTCGATCATTTCAATTGGTTTCTGAAATCCACCAAAGGGCTCCTTAACCAATTCTTTTCGTCTTCTGTTGACACTCACGGAATGTTCAGAACAGCAGAGAGGCAAGGGTCAAACGATGGCTTTAGTGGCCATTCCTTGTCTCCTTAATAAAGACACAGTCTCCACATTTGTAAAGGAAATGGTGATTTTCTGCCTTGGGAGCAGCAGCCTCGTGGTGGTAAACTCCACATCTCCTCAGTCTCTATTGGCCTGGAGCCGAGGGTAACCCAAAGTTCAACTGCTGTCAGAAGTATCCCCTGCCGAGACCTTCAGCGCTTCCAGAAGTGTGTATGTTGACCTTTACAGAGCACGACTTAGGCCAAGTAGAGACCAAGGATCATTAATAAATTAAAATAATATGGAGTAACTGGATTCGAAGCTCCGTGGAGCAGACACAGGAGGAAATCAGCAAATTGAACAAGAAGCTCTAGGTAACGGCAACTTATCAGAAACTCCCTTGGGCACAGCTCCCTGGTATCTCCCATGCTTAGCCTAGGAAATTGGGAACATCCTCAACCCAAAGAGTGGCTCTCTCATATCCTGGAGATTCAGCAGCCCTGAGTGAAATTTGAAGCCAATTAGGAGAACATATATTAATCTATTATAATGGGAACTCTGCTCCAAAATGATTTATTTAAGGCAAAATAAACAGGAGAAGCCTACTGATTTTATGCAAAAAGTTAAAGCAAATATTTGCTAGTCGCTGACTAGTGACTGGTGAGAAATGGAGGATGAGAGCGGCAACTTCTGTTTTCGGTTTCATGCTAAGGTTTCAAGACTTCCATCATTTGCCGTGGCTTCAAACTACATTGCAGTGTTGGTCACGACAGCAGTTCATCTATACTCAGAACGTGGAAGAGGAGAGAAAGATCAGAACAACCTGCTACCAAATTTGTCTCCGTGTTAACATTTACAGAAAGAGAGATGGAGACCTAGGGAAAGAGAGCGTGAGAGACAATGAGAGAGACGAGAGGCATAATTTGAGTAAACATCCTCATAGCAATAGAACCTTCCAGGTGATTGGCAAATGAGGAAAAACTTGGGACCAGGACCTGCCTGTCTCAGGAGAGCAGGAGGACTTCAACCCTTGACTTGGCCGCCCCCTAGTGTTCCATTGGTGTAAGCACCAGGTGAAAGCAGGTAGATTTTAAGGACAGATAACTAATTTCAACATTTACACCCTCCTAACCAGAGCCACAATACAGAAATTGTGTCAAGACAAACAGAATCACCTACAAGTGGCCTGGGAGCTCTTTCTGGGGTGCTGGTGACGTTCTGGATGTGGTCTGGTTGCCGATTTCCCTTATTAGGTGCTGCTGTCCCGATGACATTTCTGGGCGCTCTGCTCTACAGGTGGCACGGAATCATGGGAAATAGTCTCCGCCGGTGATAGAAGAGTTACCACGTGACTAGGATTGGCCGGTATAGTCCCTTCCATTGTGCTAATGTCTGCCTTTTCTTTAAAGAAGGAATCACGGGACAGGCTTCACTGACTTCCGGGACCAGACAGCCCACCTCTAGGAGTGCTGGGCTGGCTCTGGGACCAGGTGACGGCAGTCAGGCAGCTCGGAGTGGGGCCCAGAGCAGCAGAGGACCCTGCAGCAGGTCCAGCCTCAGTGCAGGTGGCCCGGTCCCTCTGTCAGTGGGCACACGGAGGACTTGAACGAGGATGTCAACCCTCGCGACATAATTGGTACTTGTAGGCCACTCTGTTGAAGACTCATAAAGTACATATTCCTCTTGAAATATTTGCTAAGATAGGCCACAAGGTGTGGGCGACAAGTTATGCCAATAAAATTAAATGGATGCAAATCACAAAACGTGTATTCTATGAAAACAGGGTAATTCTATTCCAGAGCAATGACAGAAGGTTATCAGAAAGCGCCCCAGATATTTGGAAACCAAGTAAGAAAACACTAAATAAAAGTAGGGTCCAGAAGGAACAAAAGGGGAAAGTGGAAAGTTTTTTGAGGTGAAAGAAAACACCGCATAGCAAAGTTTCTGGGAGACAAGAAAGCGGTGAACTTATAGCTCTGAATTGATAACAGTAAACATGCATATTGGCAAAGACGTTTCACATCAATCCCCTGAGCGGCCACCGTGGCATCCCGGTGAAAGAGGAGCATATGAGACTAAAACACGAGGGTCTTTCCTGAAGATAAGGGGGACAACGCCAGGAGCGCATGCTCAGGCGGCAGCACTGGACCGGGGTCGCTGTGGGGAAATGCCCGGCTTACTAGACGGGCTGCATTTATTTGGCAAACACGAGCACGGCACGGAGGATTAGGGGGAGCCCTCAGGAGCTCTTGCATTCGCCATAACCGGTTCCTCACGGGACAGGAGCCCCTAGATTCCCCTGCTGCTTCTGCCATGCCAGGCCGGGCAGCTGTCGGGGCCTTAACATGTGGAGCCTGACGCCCAGCTGCAAGCTGCGCCCCCGGGTCCTCCAACTCCTTCCTCTGACACAGACTCAGAGGCTCTCCTGTGATTCCCCAGAGAAGCCACTCCCTCGGGCAGCTGGACGCCCCAGGCAGGGAGGTTTGTGTGCGGGCATGAACCACTGTGCGAAGAGACTGTAGATACTGCCCGCAGTAATACACTCCCACATCGTCAGCCTCCACCCTGCTGATTCTCAGGGTGAAATCCGTCCCTGACCCGCTGCCACTGAACCTGTCTGGGACCCCAGTGTAACGGTTGGAAACCAGGTAGATCAGGCTCTGTGGAGACTGGCCTGGCTTCTGCCGGAACCAATACAAACACGTGTTTCCATTACTGTGTAGGAGGCTCTGACTGGCCCTGCAGGAGATGGAGACCGGCTCTCCAGGGGTGATGGGCAGGGAGAGTGGGGTCTGTGTCATCACGATTTCCCCACTGGATCCTAGGTAAGGAGAGAGAAGTGCCATGATCGTTACAAATATATTTAGCTACTTTCATTGTTTCCATTTGGTTATTTAACCAAAATACTGCTTTTTACTCTCATTATTTGAGATTTCAAACATGCTGCAAAAATGCACATTCAATAATGAGCCTGAGATCCGTGAAGTAGAGAGAGGCCTCTGAACATTGCCCACCCCATCCCCACCTTCTCTGTCACAGTCCTCACTAGAGCACAGGTCCTTGTTCCTTCTGGAATCTTCCTCACCTCCCACATCTACACATCACCTGCCCCACCCTGGAGGTCAAGTCACACACCTCCTACAGGCACACACAATACATGTGCAGAGCAGAGGAGTCCCCACAGCTCACCCCCCACCCCCACTAATTCTCTTTCTTCTCCACCCTCTGTCCTTACCAGGGAACCAAAGCATTAGCAGCCCAAGGAGCTGAGCAGGGAACCTCATTTTGAGAAGCTGAACTGAGGAGTCCTGGTAAGTCAAAGCAAGATTCAAGCTGGCCTTTTATCTCAGACTTGTAAGGGCAGGACCTCCCTAGGGGACACTATGCAAATCCCCTGCTGGGTGCAGCAGTGTGGAAGGGGCAGGGGGGAGGTGGGAGGGGCCTACCTTTGAGCAGATTGAAATAAAAGGTCTTTGGGACCTTTGTGTTTGAGAGAAAACCAATAAAGTCAAGTCCATACTACCTGCAACAGTGGGAAGAGCAATCCCACTGTGAAAGTGTGGATCACAGCAAGCACCCAGTGCTTATGGTTCCTTCACTCTGAGCAAGCATCAGGGAGCGGATCACACATGTGAGTCCGGGGTCCATCTCTGGAAGGTGAATGCCATGTTCCTCACATTCTTCCACCTAGTCTGGGTAAGGAAGCAGCTCCCACCCCACTAGTCCTTGTCATCAGCATTTCCCCCAGTAACAGTTTGGAGTGGAGCTAGTTCAAGAGTTGTCTGGTCCCTGCTCTCATCAGGTCAAGTGTTAATAACGGTAAAATCGGGTGTTAGAAATGGCCTTTTCCTGAAACCAAGTGAATGAAATTTCCAAAATGCACTCAAATGAAAGGAACTTGACAGGGAGGAAAGGATGTGTCTGTTCCAGAGAGACATACTAGCCCAGCGTGAGACAATAGAAAAGGTAAAAGAATATTATATCCCAGGCTGTGAATATGAAAACATGATATTCTGGAAAACCGGTTGTTACAATATGGTGCAGGATCAGTCATGCTTATCTCACTCCATATACACATCTAGATAGAGAGACAGAATTAATCCAAGGTTTCTCAGAGAAATAATTCCCTTGAGATGATGGGAAAGAAATAAAAAGAATTTATTCTATATATATTAAAATAGTGCTTAGTACTCTGCCCATACTGACTCCTTGTCATCAAGTAGAACCTGGTCCTGTAAGGACATCTCCAGTTCTTGTTAGCTCTGTGTGAGATCCTGAGGCTCTCACCTGACCTGTAGGCTGGGGATGCACCTCCACGAGTCTCCAATAGCAATGGGAGATTGCACTGTGAGAAGAGCAATGACTGCATCCATCATTTTAATACCTCAGGGAACATGGACCCATCGCTGTCCAATTCCTGGACTTTCATTTCTTTTTTTTTTAATTTTTTTATTGTTATGTTAATCACCATATATTACATCTAGACTTTCATTTCAATAAGGTCACTATGGACTAGGGTGCTGGGTCAGAGCTGCCTGGGACCATCCCCCAACCAGCCTTTATAAATAAGGAAAGAGCCTGACTTTACTTCTCGTGTCTCCTTGATGCAGGTCATGTTGAACTGAACAGCTCCTGAACAGTACTAATCATGTCAGATAATTGCTTTTACCCTGCAAATAAAATTCAGGAGCAATTGAAAAAACACATTTTGCCAGCCCCTGTACAAATACGTGTTTCTATTAGCAGGTAGCAGAGTGTGTCCCAACAATTCCAGCCCTCCTAATTAAATACACCAATGAAAGATGTCAGAAAATAAAGCAGAGAAAGAAAGAAAGAAGGAAAAAGAAAGAAGAAAGAAGAAAGAAGAAAAAGAAAGAAAGAAAGAAAGAAAGAAAGAAAGAAAGAAAGAAAGAAAG
>NW_027399822.1:0-6872 GCF_003265705.2 Callorhinus ursinus
AACTGAGCAGAGAGTTGCTGGAAACACTCATAATTAAAACGCGAAGGAGGAAAACCTGAGCACAGGGGCCAAGGAGGTGACCTAATAGGTGGAACAGGTCAGGTACATACAGCGGGGAGCAGTGGGGGTGAGACTGGAGGGTGACTGCCCCCCTCCATGAAGCAGCCATGTAGGAGGGAGGGTCTGATGTTGCCGGACTGGATGTTCCTAAAGAAAGCTGGAAAGCGAGAAATTCCAGAAAAAATCTATTTTTGCACCATTTGCAAATCACTGAAACACACTTATAAAGATTTAACAACGGGGACCTATGGACATCTGCTCTAAATTGCTTCACAGTAAATACGATGCAGTGTAAATGTATCAGCAGAAGTACACGCTGTGTGACATCATGGGCGCACACACAGATTCTGATGCACACACACACACACACACACACACACACACCATTTAAAAGGAAAACGGGAAAAAAAGCAAAGAGAGTTCTATAGTCCATGCTGTACCACATAGGATAAGGGTACTTGCCGATTTGAAGTGGGCCCTCTGACTGTAATTGTATAATGGGTTGTGATAAGAAAGGCTTGACTCTGTGGGAAGATGGGAAAGAGAGAGAAATGAGTCCAGGAGCTCAGTTTCAGCAAAACTGCAAACACCCACTCCAGAAACGGCAAATACATCCTGCAAGGGCCATCACTGCACAGGGCCTTCTGCTTCCTGACATCTGGCCGTCAGCACACGCACTCACAATTCAGTGGATCGGGGTTCAGGCGAGGTCACTAAGCAGGACACTCAATATCGGATGTCCACTCACAATCTGACCATCAGATACTGACGACTCAGAACTCGACCAAGATAGGTCAGCAACAATTTTCCCAATGTTGCAGTGTTTTCCGAGCCATCTCTAGTCTCCTGTCTCTTCTCCAACACAATTTTTAACACAGTGCATATTGCTCACAGTTAACTGAAAAACGGACTCCTATTCAGACCTGAAGTCAGTAACATTTATGTGATGAGTCCCCTCCTTCACAATATGCAAAAAATCAGACCTCAGAGAGCCAAATCCTCTATCACAACAACCATACACAAAGGCCAATGCATTTTTCAGCCCAGAAGCCACCTCTGGGCTTAAGTGAGAGCCCACTTACTCTTATTTCACTCGGGGTTCCAAGAAGCTAGGATGTCCTCTGCAGATGCACAGCCTCAGATGCCAGACGGCAACTAAAAAGCACATTTACTGTAACAGAATCTTGTATTTAGAAAGGGTGAAAACCTTCTTTTTATAGGTTAAGTAGAACAACCTCATACTTGAAAATTATTTCCAGATGATGAGAATCAGACATCTATGAGGGACAAGCTGAAACTTTTAGGTTCACTAAAAATTTTTTAATGTAAGACTTGACATTTTATTGAAATCACTCATTTAAAAAGAGGGAAGGGAGTGCAGTAAAACCACTGAGAAACCTTGAACTGAGGCCAGGGTTTAGATCTCAGCCCCACCCCTTCATCCACAGGTGCCCTGACGGAAATTCGATTCACTGATTTGAGCCTCGGTTTCCCCCCCAGAATTCACGAGTCTGCTCTGAGCACTGAATGATGATCCAACTGAAGCATTTCACGTGGTACTACAAAAAGTCCCAGCAGAGATTCACAAACTCATCCTCTACAACTCTGCAAACTTTTTAAAACCTGGCCTCATGGTCGCCCCCGGAATATCTCACGTATAGTAAATGACTAAGTTCAGCCTCCTCATCATTCGCACAAACAATATTTACTTGGCATCTGCTCTGGGCCTGGCACCTCTCTATGCCCTGGAGATATCCAAGTACACAAAAGACACAGAACAATTCCAACGATTAAACTATCGTAGGTCATTTCTTTTTAAGGTTCAGAGAAATGACGTTCATGGACAGAACAGTCCCAACGGAGGGTGTCTACTGCATTTGGAAGGACTGCTCGACAGGTTGGAATGAGGATCCCGGGGCCAGCAAGAAAGCGGTGTGGGGGTGCAAGGAGAGCCCCCTAAAATGAGGTCTCCGGCATGCAGACCAGCCCCCTACTGACCGCTGCCTCTGAATCCAGCCGGCTCTGTCCTCTGCTCCAAGCCACACTTACTTGAGGCTGTGCAGCTTTCTCGTGACTATCATTGGAAAGCCGACCTTAGGATACTTACTTGGGAGAAGATCTTCATCCTGAGGAACGATACACAGTAAGTTTTCTAATTCTGTATTCCCTCATACACGGACTGACCATCTTCACGTACTGAACACTAGGCCCCAAATAGCAAAGCCGTACTTAGCGCCTTAAATTAGGAAAAATATGGTCAGAAATGTATTGTTTAGGTGACTTTGGTCTCCGCATGAAGAACGGATGGAGGACAAAAGTTAGGAGGATCTCACAGCTGTCCAGGAAGAAGGTCCGGGGAAGAAGTCACGGGGAGCCTGAACTTGGGGGGGGAGCTGCCACTGGGATGGACGTGGGGAGGCACTGAGAGGTGCTGGGGAAGTAGGACCTAACAGACTTTTCCAAAACCCAGACTGAGATAGATTAGGGAGGGTCAGGAAACCAATGTTGGGGGGGGGTTGGGACCAGCATTTAGGGGATCAAATAGGACACAACAGCTAATATCACAAAGCATCCTGCACGGTGAGGGTGAGCACTGTGTTGTGGTACACCTACTTTTAGTGTGAGAGGAGAGCACGGTGGGGGGGGAAAGGGCCGGCACTCTGGAGCTGGGGAATGGGCTTCAGATTCCAGCTCCACCACGTGTCTGCTGTGAGGCGCTAGAAGTCACTAAACTCCCTGGGCCAAGCGTTCCTCATCTGCACAGTAGAGAAAGTGACAGCACTTCACGGGGTTGTGAGGATTCCTGAGGAAATAAACACGCGAGAGACTCTCCCAGCAGGACCTGCCCTAGTAAGTGCTGTGGGTGTGCCTTTATGACTTATGACACGGTACAGACGTGGGGCCTGAGGTACAGACGCACCACAAATCGACAGACTGCAAAGACCCCCCTGAACAAGCACAGCGCTCTGTATATAGAACAGGGAAGGAACCTGGACTTGCAGGAGCTGCAGTCCATATTGTCCTGGTTCTGCCACTAACCAGACCCATCGCATTTCCTGTGAATGAGAGTAGTTACATACACCTGTTCTTGCCCCCTAACAGAGGAGGTGAGGGACCAAATCAGGGAAGAGCTACAAAAGGCCTTTGTTTCCTATCACCATCACCCAGCCTTGCACATCCCCAAACTCTACCAAGGACACTGTCATGATGACAATAAAATCTTCGTTATCCGACATGGATAGAACTGGAGGGTGTTATGCTGAGCGAAATAAGTCAATCAGAGAAAGTCATGTATCCTATGACCTCACTGATATGAGGAATTCTTAATCTCAGGAAACAAACTGAGGGTTGCTGGAGTGGTGGGGGTGGGAGGGATGGGGTGGCTGGGTGATAGACACTGGGGAGGGTATGTGCTACGGTGAGCACTGTGAATTGTGCAAGACTGTTGAATCACAGATCTGTACCTCTGAAACAAATAATACATTAGATGTTAAAAAAAAAAAAAAAAGAAGATAGCAGGAGGGGAAGAATGAAGGGGGGGCAATTGGAGGGGAAGACGAACCATGAGAGACTATGGACCCTGAAAAACAAACTGAGGGTTCTAGAGGGGAGGGGGTAGGGTGATGGGTTAGCCTGGTGATGGGTATTAAAGAGGGCACGTTCTGCATGGAGCACTGGGTGTTATACGCAAACAATGAATCATGGAACACTACATCAAAAACTAATGATGTGATGTATGGTGATTAACATAACATAATAAAAAAAAAACCTCTTCGTATCGTCAATATGGCAGATGCAGGGGCTCAGGGTCTCACAATTCCACTGACAGCATTCTTCCACACGTGCAGAGGACATGTCTACAAGGATTTTTATCATAACCCCTGTTGTAACAGCAAAGGATGAGAAGCCAAGCACCTCTGCTTCACTGAGGCCCTGGTGACATCACGTATGTGGCTGATGGTGGCAGCAGGTGCAAGCAGCTAGGGACAGGGGCACGAGACAGGCAATCACTGCATTCTTTCTGAATATATATATATTTTTAAAGATTTTATTTATTTATTCATGAGAGAGAGAGAGAGGCAGAGGGAGAAGCAGGCTCCCCGCAGAGCAGGGAGCCCAATGCGGGACTCAATCCCAGGACCCTGGGATTATGACCTGAGCCAAAGGCAGAAATTTAACCGACTGAGCCACCCAGGCGTCCCCCTTCTGAATATATTTTTAACATTTCTGAACCAGGCAGGCACCTTCACAGATGAAACAATGTGGGAAAGTAGAAGGGGAATTTTCATTTACCTTTAATCTCCAGAAGGTGGTATCCATCCCAGCCCCAAGACTTAGAATCTGACAATGACATTCTGTCTTCCGTAGAAATGCCTTTAGCAGCTGACTGATGCCATGGACTCCAGAAACATATCCTGAGAGACAGACAGAGACAAGCTATCGCTCAGTGAGGTCGGAAATCATCCCTGCAGAGTCCACCCCAGGAGAAGAACAAATGAGGAGTCTTCTGCTCTTCTTCGGAGTCAGCGGTTTATCTGTGGACTTCATGGGAGAGAGAGTGACTTTCACATTCTCTTGTTTTTTGCTTTAGGTTATGTTAATCACCATACAGTAGTACTTCAGTAGTTTTTGATAATAGCGTTCCATGATTCATTGTTTGCGTATAACACCCAGGTTTTTTTTTTTTTAAAGCTGTTTGAACTCAAGTAAGTACAATCTACTTGATGGTGGAATTAACCACCTTAAAAAAAAAAAAAGTCCCATAATTTTACATATGAAAGCCAAGGGTTTTACATAAAAACATCAGGTCTAAATGTTCCTCTTGGAAATATACTTTCTCTCGGTTAGGTGTAAGCCTCTCAGGACTCTGTGAAAACTCAACAATGCGAGATCATGACGAAAATAAGATTCTGGGGTCAGGAAATGGGGCAGATAAATGTCAAAGCAAAAAGAAAAAAGAAAAGCCGTATTTCCACTATGTTCCCTTCCTCTCCATCCCGTGTGGGTAAGGGCCTCTGTTTATAAAGTGGCCTCATAGACCGTCTGTGGGAGGGGAAGGCACGAGCAAACGTTGCCGAATAAATGGACTGGTTCAGCTCTGGGGTGGGGAGCTGGAGCAAAGGCGATGAGAAATAAAAGAGGGGGAAATGGAAAATAATATCTGTTCTAAGAGGGGGAAATGGAAAATAATATCTGTTCTAAAGCCCTGTTGCTTAAAGCATAACTACTTTTAAGAACAAAATTTCAGTAGCATTTAGAAACTTACTGCAATGTGACATAGGAATTCTATGTCTATTGATTCTCCTAATAAACAACTTCAGCTTCTATTTTATGTGACTCTTGTATTTTATTTTTCTAGGAAATCATTTTTCATGTATGTCACAGAATATCGTCCACAAGAGATTGGGTATTGGAACAAAACTTTAAAGATGCTCACCACATGTTGTTAGGGAAGCATTCTCCTAGTGGGCCCCAGTCTGGAGATGCCAGCCCAGGCAGAGGAAGAAGGAAGGAAGGCCGGCTGACACGCCCCCTGGGGCACCCAGCCCCCGGGGCCCCAAGGTGGGTTCCCACCTCTGCAGCACTGGTTAGGAAAGCTGCTTCAGGAGACCAGGAAGGAAGATTTCAGGCCTCTTAGCCAGGCCTGGCCCCATCTCCCCGATGCCTGGGTTCACCCTCAGCTCCAAGTAAGGTCCATGTCCTTATTCTCAGGAACCACCACTTTGCACTTTCTTTACATTTCTTATAGAATCTACCCATAGGATCCATCTTTAGGGTGAGGATTCCCTGCATGCCCAAGGACTAGGGTCATTTGGTCAATTTCTCAGTCTGACTGAGACTGAGTCACCCTCCCATCTCAAATCCCTTCACTGCCTTGATAGAAAGGCCTTCAGAGCCTAATAGTGTTACTATCATTTTACTAAGATCAAGAAAGTAATTCCTTACTTGACCAGTTTACAGTAAAAGATAATATAAATGGCTCTTAAACATATAAAAATGATCTTCACCCCCAAAATAAGAGGAACATAAAATAAAATTACTGGGGCACCTGGGTGGCTCAGCCATTAAGCCTCTGCCTTTGGCTCAGGTCATGATCCCAGGGTCCTGGGTTCGAGCCCCACTTCGGGCTCCCTGCTCCTCAGGAAGCCTGCTTCTGTTCCCTGTGTCTCTCTCTATCAAATAAAGAAATAAAATCTTTAAAAAAATTATACAATAAAATTACTGAAGACACCATCTTTCACATATCAGATTAACCACGATGAAAAGGTTTCTGATACACTGTGCTGGTGAGGATGTTGGGAAATGAGCACTTCCATTTGCCACTGGAGAGAGGGAACACTGGAACTCTCTCTTTTGAAGAATGAATCCCTAAAAGCTCATCTACCTCAAAAGGCCAATAGAGGTACGTCTGGCGCTCCATTACAAATGTCGGCAGACTCAGCCATCCATCTTGGTGCTCACACAACATGGCCTGTCACCGTCCCCATGGCAGCCATTTCTTCCCTCTCTTTACTCATGCGCCTACCTCCTTCCCCAAGACCGTAGAGAGCACAGAACCTCACCTCATCCCTCACCTAGAAGACCTGCCACCACTTATTCCCTCAGCAAACCCACTGGCGAGAGCCAGTCAGAGAACTCTGCTCGACCAGAAGTTCTGTGTCCATAGGAAAGGAGATCCAGGGTTGTTTCGGAAAACTCACGAATGACTACCTAAGTATTTCCCCCAGCTCTGTATTAGGAACCAGTCCTATGAGGAATTCTTAATCTCAGGAAACAAACTGAGTGTTACTGGAGTGGTTGGGGTGGGAGGG
>NW_027399823.1:0-6866 GCF_003265705.2 Callorhinus ursinus
TGGACCTGCTGCTTTCTCAGTACACTAACATCCTGTGAAATGCTGCATCACTGACTCACAGGGTGATGTTCAAAACCTTGAGTCTCCTAGATCCAGAGCAGATAAGTGCTCTCAGGTGGAGATAAGTTGGTCCTCTGAACTATGGCCTGCACAGCTGCTTCTATTTCTGGGAGAAGGGGAAACACACACCTGTTTTTTCGTAGTCATTATCTTCATTCTAAAGTAGACCAATGACCTTGACCTTTTTGGGAAACCGAAATTACTCTTCCAAATGAAGACCTCAAATTATCTGTTCCTCATGCAGCTTGAGTGCGATCTGGTTTACTCCAGCCTCCAGGCCCCACCTGGAGGTTCCTCCTGTACCATCTTGAGAGCCCATGACCAGCACCAGCACCCTGGGGGCACAATGCTGAAGTTGGAGGATTGCTCTGGGGCTTCTTGACACCACACGGGTGCCTGGGGGGAGCGGGAACCTGGAGGGCCCTCCCAGACGATCCCGAAGGACCATTAGCACCATCCCTGGGGAACATGGTGCACAATGATGAAATTGGGGGATGCCTGCGGTGCTTGTCGCTACCGCACCTGTGCCTAGGGGAGCAGGAACCTGAAGGACCCTCCCAGACCAGCATAACGGACCATTACCACCATCGCCCCGACGACATGGGACACAATGCTCAGTAGGAGTCCCTTGGTCGTGAAAGCAGCAGGAACGGAGCTCAAAGGTCATAGAGGCGACTCCAGGAGGATTTCCCTCCAGGGAAAGGTGGCCCAGTGGAGGGAACAGAAGCCCCAAGCCCCACCGTCCCGCAGGCCGTTGAAGAGGATCACCTCCTGCACTTACTTAGCACGTTGTCCGTCTCCGTGTGGACAGTGACTGGCCCACTCAGGGCTGGTGCACTTCCAAAGGAGGGCTAGAAACTTTTCAGTGCTAGCTCGTGGGTCAGAGGATCAAAGCCCAAAGAAGCAGAGGATATCCCTCTTCTTCTGGCGCTGGGGAAGGCAGCCACCGTCCTGGGGCGGGACCGGGTCTAGGAGTCTGTTCTGTCTAAAGCCCCTGATTTCGTGGGTGTTGCTATGCTTAAAAAAGGCCCAATCAGCCCCAGAGTCAGGAGAAGTGACAGGCTGTCTCCAACCCTAGCCCAGGACCACGACCCGAAATCATCCTGGCTTTGGGAGGACAGGTCTCCTGCAGAAGCCAGGGAGGGGACTCGCCCAACTCCCCTCCCCGGCTCCAGGATGCCCGAGACCTGCAAGAGCTCTTCATCTGAGGAGGTGTCTTGGAGAACAAGTGTATCTCGTTAGCCCAGGAAGTGAAATAACCAAAGCCCAAGGCTGAGGTTCTAACAGAGGCAGAATTTCAATATACTGTTGGGGGGAAGGCTCCTCCCCTCTTATGGGGCCTTAGGGGTCCCCAAGGAAAGCCTTCTTTCGTCTCCTTTCCTCAGAGAGAAGAGCTGGCCCCATGTCCCGCGGTCCCCACCCTGTCCCAGTGCTGAGGAAGAGAAACACGCTGGGGCCCGGTGTCAGGAGTGTGCTGGGCCACCGCTCCTGGGCTCCCAGCCAGTGACCTGGCAGCTGCATGGAATTGCTAAATTGCTTTTGGGGGAAGGAGGGCTCACTGCCCACACCGCTCACCATCCCCCTCTGCACTCTGCAATCCAGGCTCCGTGCCCGGCTTACGTCAATCACAAGCACTCCACATGTTCCCCGCCATGGCAGGGATCATTCAGGATCACCCCATTGCACAGAGGAGGAGAGCGAGGCCCAGTGAGGGGAGGTAAAATGGCTGCAGTCCCAGAGCTGGTCAGCAGAGAACCTGGAATTCCAGCCCTCCAGAGTCCCTGCTAGACCAGCCAGGGATTCCCTGAGTTGAAAGTGAGCCGTCCCCTGACTGACCAGGCACGCACTGGCCCCTGACTTTTATGATGGCCTGTACTTGACCGTGAAGGTGAGCTGGCCGACTAGGAGGGGGAGTTCAGCTGGTGGGTCAGGCTGTAGCTCTAGGACAGAGTGACACAGCTGAGCTAGCAGGAGCCACACTCTGGTCTCCCTACTAGAGCGAGACCAGGAGCTGAAATCTCGGTGCCCGAGGGGCCAGCACACAACAGGGTCTGCAGTGTTCAGGGATCCATGGCCCTCAGGGAGAGTCCACTCTGCCCTCTCCCCGCTCTTGCCTAGCCTCACCTCTCCTCACTGTGGGGCTGCAGGACCCTCAACCAGGCCCCTTAGGGAAGGGTGGACATCCCGGCCTGAAGGTCAGGGTTCCCCAAGGGACCCAGGGTGTTGCCAGGGCACTGGGAAAAGACAGTGTCTGGGTTCCGGAATCCACCACCACCCTGGGCACTTGGGAGTAGGAAGAGATCCCCACCCACATGTCCGGAGGGCTATAGCACAAAAGGCCTCAGCTTACTCTACTGTCATTTGGGCTGCAGAGATGCAGGGTCCCAAGGGTCCCACAGGCTTATAGAAGTGCCTGTTGGCCTTGGATAGCCATCCCCGACCCCCTGTGATCCCAGTCTTTGGAAAAGTTTTTCTAAACCCTCGAGGTCCTTCTCAACAGAGGACAGACACTGGGCTTGGGGGCCTGAGGACGTGGCTATGCAGAACGTGGCAGAGCACGGGGCCACCAGTCTGGAGACCAAGGTCAGGGCCCTCCTAGTTGCAGCCTCAGGGTCCCCATGTGGAAGATGATCCAGAATCACTGCTCCGGTCAGGGTGAGGAGGACTTAGGAAGGAATGGAGCACAAGGACCGGAGAGGGAAATGGGGACAAGGGAGGCTTCTGTGGTTTCTCACATCGCCCATGGAACCCACAGGTCTACCTTTGTGAGAGACACAGACACAGAGACCGAGAAGCAGACAGAGAATGAACACAGGACAGTGGGAACAAGGAGAAGTCACAGACTCCATCAGCATAGAAAAGACATCCCGGCATTTTGTGCCATTCTATTCCTTAGAGCGCCGTCAAATTGGCCATCCACCCTGGAGGGGATGGGATTTCACAGGGATGTGTGACCAGGACTCAGGGGTGCCAGGAGCCACTGTGGGGACTGCCCAGCACATGGGCACAGACGAGGCCCATGGACCTGAGCCTAACCGTAATGGGAGCCCCTGGAAATCTGTGTTGGGAGAGGACAAGGTCAGAATCAGTTCACTAATACCCTCCCACGCGGGCTGGGACACAGGCAGGCGGGGGATGGCTTTGACTGGACCCCAGAGCAGATTCAAGCCACTCTGATCTGTGTTCCATGCCAAGCGCAGCCCCTGGCTCATCCTTGCATTGCCAGGTTTACACCAGCCTCCTGTGATAGCAGGCACGGGACATATGTACAGGTTCCTAATACTAACCTTAACCTGTACCCTAAACCTAACCCGTACCCGAACCCTAACACCTACCATAACCCTAACCCCTAACCCTTCCCCTAAACCGAACCCTAACCCTAAAGCGTACCCTAACCCTAACACGTACCCTAAACGGTACCAAAACCCCAAACCCTAACGTATACCATAAAACGTGCCCTAAACTGTACCCTACCCTAACCCGTACCCTAACCCTGTCCCGTACCGTAACACTATCCCGTACCCTAACCCATGCCCGAACCCATACCCAAATTCTAACCCTAACCCTGAGTGAACTAGAGAAAAGAGGAAATCCCCGGAAGTTTGCGGTTCATGAGAAATTTGACCGCCAGTTCTGACAGGAAGATGACACTGTGCCAATTGGACCTGCTGATTTCTCAGAACACTAATCCTGTGAAATGCTGCATCACTGACTCACAGGCTGATGTTCAAAACCTTGAGTCTCCTAGATCTAGAGCAGATAAGTGTTGTCAGGTGGGGATAAGTTGGTCCTCTGACCTATGGCCTGCACAGCTGCTTCTATTTCTGGGAGAAGGGGAAACACACACCTGTTTTTAAGTACTCATTATCTTCATTCTAAAGTAGACCAATGACCTTCCCCTTTTTGGAAAAGCGAAACTAGTCTTCCAAACGAAGACATCAACTCATCTGTTCCTCATGCAACTTGAGTGCGATCTGGTTTACTCCAGCCTCCAGACCCCACATGGAAGTTCCTCCTGTACCATCGTGAGAGCCAATGACCATCACCAGCAACCCCGGGGGCACAATGCTGAAGTTGGAGGACTGCTCTGGGGCTTCTTGCCACCACACCTGTGCCAGGGGGGAGCGGGAACCTGGAGGGCCCTCCCAGACCATCCCGACGGACCATTAGCACCATCCCTGGGGAACATGGTGCACAATGATGAAATTGTGGGATGGCTCCGGTGCTGGTCGCTACCGCACCTGTGCCTAGGGGAGCAGGAACCTGAAGGACCCTCTCAGACCAGCATAAGGGACCATTACCACCATCGCCCAGACGACATGGGACACAATGCTCAGTTGGAGTCCCTTGGTCCTGAAAGCATCAGGAACGGAGCTCAAAGTTCATAGAGGCGACTCCAGGAGGATTTCCCTCCAGGGAAAGGCGGCCCAGTGGAGGGCACAGAAGCAGCAAGCCCCACCGTCCCGCAGGCCGTTTGAACAGGATCACCTCCTGCACTTACTTAGCACGTTCTCCGTCTTCGTGTGTGGACAGTGACTGGCCCACTCAGGGCTCGTGCACTTCCAGAGGAGGGCTAGAAACTTTTCAGTGCTAGCTAGGGGGTCAGGGGATCAAAGCCCAAAGAAGCAGAGGATATCCCTCTTCTACTGGCGCTGGGGAAGGCAGCCACCGTCCTGGGGCGGGACCGGGTACAGGAGTGTGTTCTTTCTAAAGCCCCTGAGTTCGGTGGGTGTTGCTATGCCTCAAAAAGGCCCACTCAGCCCCAGATTCAGGAGCAGTGACAGGTTGTCTCCAACCCTAGCCCAGGACCACGACCCGAAACCATCCTGGTTTTGGGAGGACAGGTCTCCTAGAGGAGCCAGGGAGGGGACTGGCCCCTCTCCCCTCCCCGGCTCCAGGATGCCCGGGACCTGCAAGAGCTCTTCATCTGAGGAGGAGTCTAGGAGAACAAGTCTATCTCGTCAGCCCAGCCAGTGAAATAACCAAAGACCAAGGGTCAGGTTCCAACAGAAGCAGAATTTCAATGTATTGTTGGGGGGAAGCCTCCTCCCCTCTTTTGTGGCCTTGGAGGTCCCCAAGGAAAGCCTTCTTTCGTCTCCTTCCCTCAAGAGAGGAGATGGCCCCATGTCCCGCGGTCCTCCCCGTGTCCCAGTGCTGAGGAAGAGACACACGCTGGGGCCCGTTGTCAGGAGTGTGGTGGGCCACAGCTCCTGGGCTCCAGCCAGTGACCTGGCGGCTGCGTGGAAGAGCTAAATTGCTTTTGGGGGAAGGAGTGCTCACTTCCCACACCGCTCACCATCCCCCTCTGCACTCTGCAATCCAGGCTCCGTGCCCGGCTTACGTCAATCACCAGCACTCCACATGTTCCCCGCCATGGCAGGGATCATTCAGGATCACCCCATCGCACAGACGAGGAGAGCGAGTCCCAGCGAGGGGAGGTAAAATGGCTCCAGTCCCAGAGCTGGTCAGGAGAGAACCTGGAATTCCAGCCCTCCAGAGCCCCTGCTAGTCCAGCCAGGGACTCCCAGAGTTGAAAGTGAGCCCTCCACTGCCTGACCAGGCACGCACTGGCCCCTGACCTTTATGATGGCCTGTACTTGACCGTGAAGGTGAGCTGGCCGACTAGGAGGGGTAGTTCAGCTGGTGGGTCAGGCTGTAGCTCTAGGACAGAGTGACACATCTGACCTAGCAGGAGCCACACTCTGGTCTCCCTCCTGGAGCCAGACCAGGAGCTGAAATCTCGGTGCCCGAGGGGCAGCACACAACAGGGTCTGCAGTGATCAGGGATCCATGGCCCTCAGGGAGAGTCCACTCTGCCCTCTCCCCGCTCCTGCCTGGCCTCACCTCTCCTCACTCTGGGGCTGCAGGTCCCGGAACCAGGTCCCATAGGGAAGGGTGGACAGCCCGCACTGGAGGTCAGGATTCCCCAAAGGACGCAAGGTGTTGCCAGGGCACTGGGAAAAGACAGTGTCTGGGTTCCGGAGTCCACCACCACCCTGGGCACTTCGGAGTAGGAAGAGATCCCCACCCACAAGTCCGGAGGGCTATAGCACAAAAGGCCTCAGCTTACTCTGCTGTCATTTGGGCTGCAGAGATGCAGTGTCCCAAGGGTCCCACAGGCTTATAGAAGTGCCTGTTGGCCTTGGATATCCATCCCCGACCCCCTGTGATCCCAGTCTTGGGAAAAGGTTTTCTAAATCCTCGAGGTCCTTCTCAGCAGAGGACAGGCCCTGGGCTTGGGGGCCTGAGGACCTGGCTACGCAGAACGTGGCAGAGCACAGGGCCACCAGTCTGGAGACCAAGGTCAGGGCCATCCTAGTTGCAGCCTCAGTGTCCCCATGTGGAAGAGGATCCAGAATCACTGCTCCGGTCAGGGTGAGGAGGACTTAGGAAGGAATGGAGCACCAGGACCGGAGAGGGAAATGGGGACAAGGGAGGCTTATGAGGTTTCTCACATCGCCCATGGAACACACAGGACTATTCCTGTGAGACACAGACACAGAGACCGAGAAGCAGACAGAGAATGAACACAGGACAGTGGGAACCAGTAGAAGTCACAGACTCCATCAGCATAGAAAAGACATCCCGGCATTTTGTGCCATTCTATTCCTTAGAGCGCCGTCACATTGGCCATCCGCCCTGGAGGGGAAGGGTTTTCACAGGGATGTGTGACCCGGACTCAGGGGTGCCAGGAGCCACTGTGGGTACTGCCCAGCACATGGGCACAGAGGAGGCCCATGGACCTGAGCCTAAGCCAAATGGGAGCCCCTGCAAGTCTGTGTTGGGAGAGGGCAAGGTAAGAATCA
>NW_027399824.1:0-6864 GCF_003265705.2 Callorhinus ursinus
CACCAGTTAGAATGGCAAAAATGGACAGGGAAAGAAACAACAATTGTCGGAGAGGTTGTGGAGAAAGGGAACCCTCTTACACTGTTGGTGGGAATGCAAGTTGGTACACCACTTTGGAAAACATTGTGGAAGTTCCTCAGAAAATTAAAAATAGAGCTACCCTATGACGCAGCAATTGCATTCCTCGATATTTACCCCAAAGACACAGATGTAGTGAAAAGAAGGGCCATATGCACCCCAATGTTCATAGCAGCAATGTCCACGATAGCCAAACTGTGGAAAGAGCCGAGATGCCCTTCTACAGATGAATGGATAAAGAAAATGTGGTCCATATATACCATGGAATATGACTCAGTCATCAGAAAGATAAATACCCAACTTTTACACCAACATGGATGGGACTGGAGGAGATTATGCTAAGTGAAATAAGTCAAGCAGAGAAAGTCAATTATCGTATGGTTTCACTTATTTGTGGAACATAAGGAATAGCATGAAGGCCATTAGGAGAAGGAAGGGAAAAATGAAGCGGGGGTGAATCGGAGGGAGAGTTGAACCATGAGAGACTATGGAGTCTGAGAAACAAACAGGGTTTTGAGTGAGGGGGATGGGGGATTGGATAGCCCAGTGATGGGTATTAAGGAGGGCACGTACCTCATGGAGCAGTGGGTGTTATACAAAAATAATGGATCGTCGATCACCACATCAAAAACTAATGATGTATTGTGTAGTGACTAACATAATATAATAAAATAAAAAAAAACCTAAGTTCTAAAATAAAATCAATATTCATCATAGGGAAGGGACCTTTTGAGGAGAGTTCCAGAATGAATGTCTTGAGGGTCTCACCTTCCATTTTCATTTTATAATACCTTGAAACTGTTCATTTTGTTGTTGATGATGATTACTTAAGTGTTCATAGTACTTTAGAGATTTTCAGAACTTTGGTGACTATTACCACATTAAAGTCTCAAGGTGGACAGAGTGGAGTGTTTATCTTAACATTTTCCTGATGAGGAGATTGGGCATCAAAAGTTAAATGATTTGCTCAAGAATACACAATTAATAGCAGTAGAGTCAAAATAGAAATGAGAATGTGATTTTTTTCTGCTCCATATTTAGTGCTCTCATAATGGCAAAAAAATATCAAAACTGCTAGATTGAGAACTGAGTTAATACATTTAAATATGAGGCATACAAATATGTCATATAATTTTAGTTCTACAACTCTGAGCATATTACACTTTCTATTCTGTGCCTGACTTTCTTCATTTGTAAAATGCAGATAATTGTGTTGACCTTATAAGTGTGTTGTAAGAGTTAAGTGACATTATGCATGTAGATAACTTAGCATTGTGTCTGGCATAATAAGCATTCAATAATGGTCAGCTATTACTATATTTTTATTTTGGAAACCTAATTTAAAATCATGAAGCCATGACATACATATACTATATTAGAGTTGAACCATCTGAAAAAAGGTCTTTCAGAGCACAACTTGATTTGGGAAGTTTAAAAATCAGCAAAAATAACTTATTAAAAAAGTGAATGATTGCAAAATTATGGTCATAAAGCAGCCCAATTTTTCTCAACCTAAAAAAAGTTATGAAAAATGTTATAGTTAGCTTTTATAAACCCAATACATCTTTAAAAATCTATATTTGAAGATAATATTATTTGATTTTTTTGTCTGGGTGTCTTAGAGAATGTGTTTGATTAATCATTTTTCTGTGACTGGGTAGTTGCTACCTGCCAGTTTTCAGATAATTCTAAATGCCTCTCAATTGACCTCTTTTTAATTTGAAGAAAATTAGGAGCAGGCAGTACATGTAAATCATTTAGCAGTCTACACTGGACCTACTAACAGATAAAATGCCAGGAAGATCACAAACTGAGAAACAGGATGTTAAATGTGAAAGATTCTGATAACAAATGCTGTAACATTGATGTAAAAAAAATATGCATCACCTAACCTGTGTGAGAGCCAGTATTGGCTTCAGACCCATTTTTGTAACCACATTTGTATGTATAAAAAATAGCCCAATCGGCAGAATCATTGTCAAATATGAAGAACAACGACATGTGCCTTTATCTCTTCTGCTGGCACATTTAGTAGAGTCACATCTTTTGGTGAATATCCAAATTATTCCTGCTGATCTGGAAATTAAGTTGCTGGATGGATAGCTGCTCCTTAGTGGAACATGGCAAGAGTTTGTTAGTTTATTTAATGTAGCATAAAGCTGATTCACTTGGTCTCAAATTTACAAACTCCAAACTAGATAAATATTTGCTTTATGTTGTAATTTTTAGTGTTATGATTGCTATAATTTGTTGTTATTCTGACAGGTTGTGGAAAAGATGTGAGTCTTCAATACATAAAAATACAACAAATTAATAGTAACTACTCTGATAGAGAAGTAATAGTCCATATGTTTATGAATGCTAATGGGATGCCTGGTTGACATCCAAGAATGTTAGGACTAAACAAAGATTCCATCCAACAATGAATATCATCTCTCACTTTCTTGTCTTTGAGCCAAAGCACTGAAATATTCATGACCAAATGCTTACCTATGAACAAGACATGTATTGCAAAAATGTTTACAGTGTTTGGTTAAACCTAATGATGGGCAAAGCGAGCTTCTTTTCTTGCTTTATTTTTTTTAAGTTGTTATTTAAATTCCAGTTAGGTAGCATATAGTGTAATATTTGTTTCAGGTGTATAATATAGTGATTCAACACCCAGTGCTCATTATAAATTCACTTCTTAATCCCCATCACATATTTAACCCATTTCCCCACCCACTTCCCTTCTGGTAACAATCAGTTTGTTATCTATAGTTAAGAGTCTGTTTCTTGGTTTGCTTCCCTCTCTCTTTTTTCCCCCTTTGCTCATTTGTTTTGTTTCTTAAATTCCACATATGAGTGGAATCATGTGGTATTTGTCTTTCTCTGAATGACTTATTTTGCTTATCATAATACTGTCTAGCTCCATCAATGTTGTTGCAAATGGCAAGATTTCATTCTTTTTGATGGCTGAGTAATATTCCATCATATATAGATAGATAGATATAGATATATATCTATATCTGTCTATATCTATACCTTTATTTATCTATCTATCTATCTATCTATCTATCTATCTATCTATCTATCTATCTAATCTTCTTTATCCATTCATCAGTTGATGGTCATTTAGGCTGTTTCTATAATTTGGCTATTGTACATAATGCTGCTATAAACATCGAGGTGCATGTATCCCTTTGAATTAGTATTTTTTTATTCCTTTGGTAATTACCCAGTAGTGTGATTGATGGATGGTATGGTACTTCTATTTGTGAATTGTGTGAGACTGTTGAACTGCAGACCTGTATCTCTGAAACAAATAATACATTATAGGTAAAAAAAAAAAAAAGATGATAGCTGGAAGGGAAAAATGAAGGGGGAGAAATCGGAGGGGGAGAAAAGCCATGAGAGACTATGGACTCTGAGAAACAAACTGAGGGTTCTAGAGGGGAGGGGGGTGGGAGGATGGGTTAGCCTGGTAATGGGTATTAAAGAGGGCATGTACTGAATGGAGCACTGGGTGTTATATGCAAACAATGAATCATGGAACACTACATCAAAAACTAATGATGTAATGTATGGTGATTAACATAACATAATAAAATCAAAAAAATTAAAAAAAATAAAATGTATTCAAAATTTTCAAAATTAAATAATCATGATGGAGGTTTAAAGAATTCCACTTTCAAGTGAAAAAATAAATATTTGAGGAACCTCCATACTGTTTTCCAGAGTGTCTGTACCAGCTTGCATTCCCACCAACAGTTCAAGAGAGTTTCTTTTGTTCCACAACCTCACCAACACCTGTTGTTTCTTGTATTGTTGATTTCAGCCATTGTGTGACAGGTGTGAGGTAGTATCTCATTATAGTTTTGATATGTATTTCCCTAATAATGAGTAATGTTGAGCATCATCATTACATATTACTGCTGGCCATCTGGATGTCTTCTTTGGAAAAATGTCTATTCATGGCTTTTGCCCATTTTTTAATTGGATTATTCAGTTTTTGGGTGTTGAGTTTGGTAAGTTTTTATAGATTTTTTATACTAACTCATTTCTATACATGATGATAATGAAACAGCAGAAAGAGAAATTAAGGAATCAATTTCATTTACAATTGCACTTTTCTTGCTTTAAAATAAAATTTTGACTAAAGACATATCAGGTTCTCATTCCTATTGTACTGAATTTGCAAAATGCATGAGAATATGTAACTGTTACTTGATGGTATTAGAATCTGTGCTCCATACCATGCAGTTTTGTCTTCTGTGATAATGCTTCTTAACATCTATTCTGAATAATAGTTGCTTTCCTACCACCACAGTTTATACTCTCATTATAGTCAGAGTCCCTCCTGCTCCTCTTCACAGCCTCTAACAGTGTATTGCCTTTAATAGATTCTGAGTATGTGTTTGTTAAATTGAAATATGCATATAAAAATATGTTATTAAATAGGCTAGACTCGAAACAAAAGAGGTAAACTTGGTCACTTATTAATTCCTTGTCATTGATAGAAAGAGTCCAGGTCTTGCTGGGTTAAAATTTGTTCACCTTAGTTTGGAAAATGGCAAAAGAGAAAAGTCATTGTGGTCTAAAATTATTTTTAAAAATAAATCAAAGATGATACCAATAATACTAAATTTATTTGCAATTATATTTAGAAGAAAAAATTAATAGACTAAATTTACTGAATATTCTGTATGCCTGATAATGTGCTGTACATACATTATTTCATTTACTCTTTTTTTTAAACCACACACAGGTTAAGAGTACAAGCTCTGGAATCAGGACTCCCAAGCTGAAATTTAATGGACACCATTTATGGAGATAGATACTCTTAATATTCTAATGTTAAAAATAAAGGAATTGTGCCACAGGACTTAGAAGGTAATGTGACATTTTCAAGAATCAATCTACCATAAATGTTGGCCATCAGATTTCAGCTCAGGAGTTCTGAATCCAGAGCTTGTACTCTTAACCCCAGAGAGGTTAAAAAAAAGAAAGAGCTTATTTTTTTTCAGGGTTAGGGGATGATTAATCAATATCTGAAGAATTTGGAAGTGTTTTTAATTTTTATTTTATTTTCAAATGTTTATTTAAATTCAAATTAGATTACATATAGTGTAATATTGATTTCAGGAGTGGAATTGAATGATTCATCACTTAACATCATATAACACCCAGTGCTCAACATAACAAATGCCGTCACCCATATAGCCCATCCCCTGCCCACCTCCACTCCATCAATCTTCAGTTTGTTCTCTATAGTTAAGAGTCTCTATTGTTTTCTTCTTCTCCATTTTTCCCTTCCCCTATGTTCATCTGTTTTGTTTCTTAAATTCCACATATGAGTGCAATCATATGGTATTTGTCTTCCTCTGACTGACTTATTTCACTTAGCATAATATACTCTAGCTCTATCTATGTCACCACAAACTGCAAGATTTCATTCTTTTTGGTGGCTGGGTAATATGTCATTGTGTGTGTGTGTGTATCATATTCTATATATACATAATACATAATGTCTTCTTCATTCATTCATCAGTCAATGGACGTTTGGGCTCTTGCCATATCTTGGCTATTGTTGATAATGCTACTATAATAATCTGGGTGCATGTGTCCTTTCGAATCTGTTATTTTTCCAGCCTTTGGGTAAATACCTAGTAGTGCAATTGCTGGGTCATAAGGTAGTTCTATTTTTAACTTTTTAAGGAACCTCTAAAATGTTTTCCAGACTGCCTGCAACAGTTGGCATTCCCAACAATAGTGTGAGAGGATTCTCCTTTCTTGGCATCCTTGCCAACATCTATTGTTTGCTGGGTGGTTAATTTAGTTGTTCTAACAGGTGTGTGGTGCTATCTCATTGTACTTTTGATTTGGATTTCCCTGATGCTGAGTGATGTTGAGCATCTCCTCATGTGTCTATTGGCATTCTGGATGTCTTCTTTGGAAAAAAAAGTCTATCCATGTCTTCTGCCCAATTCTTTTATTTTTTATTATGTTATGTTAGTAACCATACAATACATCATTAGTTTATGATGTAGTGATCCGCGATCCATTGCTTTCGTATGAAACCCAGTGCTCCATACAATATGTGCCCTCCTTAATAACCATCACAGGGTTAACCCATCCCCCAAAACCCCTCCCCTCTAAAACCCTATTTGTTTCTCAGAGTCCATAGTCTCTCATGGTTCATCTCTCCCTCCGATTCCCCTCCCTTCATTTTTTCCCTTCCTTCTCCTAATGTCCTCCATGCTATTCCATTTGTTCCACAAATAAGTGAAACCATATGATAATTGACTTTCTCTGCTTGACTTATTTCACTTAGCATAATCTCCTTCAGTCCCATCCATGTTGATGTAAAAGTTGGGTATTCATCCTTTCTGATGGCTGAGTCATATTCCATTGTATATATGAACCACATCTTCTTAATGCGTTCGTCTGTAGAAGGGCATCTCAGCACTTTCTACAGTTTCGCTATTGTGGACATTGCTGCTATGAACATTGGGTTGTATATGGCCCTTTTTTCACTACATCTGTGTCTTTGGGGTAAATACCCAGAAGTGCAATTGCTGGGTCATATGGTAGCTCTATTTTGAATTTTTTGAGGAACCTCCACACTGTTTTCCAAAGTGGCTGTACCAACTTGCTTTCCCACCAACATTGTAAAAGGGTTCCCTTTCTCCACAACCTCTCCAACAATTGTTGTTTCTTTCCCTGTTCATTTTTGCCATTCTAACTGGTGTAAGGTGGTATCTCAGTGTGGTTTTGATTTGAATTTCCCTGATGGCTAATGATGAT
>NW_027399825.1:0-6860 GCF_003265705.2 Callorhinus ursinus
AAAGAAAGAAAGAAAGAAAGAAAGAAAGAAAGAAAGAAAGAAAGAAAGGGAAAGGAAAAGGAAGGAAGGAAGGGGAGACTTTATAAATTGTAAAGCTAGTTTTGTAGGACTATTTTCAAGTGTACTAAGGATGGTTTCTATACAGTACTATTGGTTGAATTGTGTCCCACCAAAATCATGTTAACTTTTAGTCCCCAGTACTTCAGAATGTGACATGATTTTAGAAAGAATCACTGGAGATACATATAGTTAATTTTGATGTGGTCATATTGCGGTGGACCCTTCATAAGTATGATAACAGAAAGGGAGAAAGGACACACATTCCTATTTCTAAGGAAGCATTTCTATCTCCTGCAGATAAACAAAGTGTACTGGGGCCTGGAGAACAAAACTGACCAGCAAGCTACCTGAGTCACTTCACAGCACCGAGAAATAAGACTTTGTATGGGTTGAAAGAACAAGGAACCCCAGTTGAGCATCAGTCTTTGGGAATCTCCAACCTTGACCATCAACCACTGAATGAGGAAGGACTTAGGCAGGTAGGTCTCACTGTACTTTGTGTCTGTTGTCAGATGCTGTTGGTTTGAGCTCCATAAAGCTGGAAGCCAGTGTGTGACTGTGTGACTGGGAAGACTGTCTCCTTGGGGTCAGTCTGTTATCCTGCAGTCCCTTTATGGGGCATGGAGACTCTGCTACTCTTGCCCATTCCGTGCACTGTGTTCTCTAGACTTTGTCAACCCAAACAGCCAGGCCCACACTGCTTCGGATGAGATTAGAGACACGGAGACCTGGGCACCTCCTGGATCCAAAGGGAGGCTCTTCTCTCTGATTAAAGGGGAGTTTGTTTGTCCTTGAGTGAGATCACCCGCCTGGCAGGGGAGCTCCCCCCGCTGCAGGTGGGCTGGAGTGGATTGCTGAGCCCTGAGTCACCTGTGACTGAAACTGGTTGCCTTGGACCAATAACTGCAAATTGTCACCCACAAAAGCTAAAATACATGGACAAGCTTTCTGGTTACAGGGAGCTCGGGAAAGACTCCACGAACGTGTTTATCCTCTGAGTGTGCATGGTCTCTGAAAACACTGGGAGAAACAAGTGTGCTTACATGCCTGACTGCTCTGGACCCTCAAGGCCACATTCCCCTTCTGCTTCACATGAATCGGCATCCAAATGTCTGACTTATTTGTGTTTCCTTTCTTGGAATAAATATAAAAAATATCAGATAGAGATCATACCTGATCCACAAAGATACATGGGGGAATCATGTGCTGAATGAAGTCACTTTGTCTGTAAACATGAAACTTTCTGCTGATCCAAAGTCACCCACAGACTAACTAGACAAAGTCACGCAACAACTCCATTGTCTGCCTGAGCTTTCTCTGCCTAAGTCCTTCATCTCTAGCATCTCCGCTTAAGGATTAATTCCGAAGGAATGGGCATCTGTCTTCAAAAGAAGTTTTTCCTTCAAAGCCACAGTTTGTCTGGAAGTTAATAATACTTTCGTTCTGTTTGCAGGTGAGGTTTGTCTTTTGAACTTGTATGAAGTTCTGGCTGACTTGAGAGATGGGGATGGGAAAAGGCCGGAAAATTCTCAAGCCAAATCAGGGATTCTAGCTATTTAAGTTTTATGTGAAGTTGCCTACGATAGGAGAATTTGCGCTAATACACCACAAAGACCACGGAAAAGAATTACTTTTTATTTTTCGTTGTAAGAGATAGTCTACCTGAATAAAAATGGAGATTATAAATTGAGAATTCTCAAGTTCAATGCTTCTTTTTCCCTATTCAACAATTTCAGGGATCTACAAATTCTATAAATTTCCAATAGGGAAATGTTAAGACCCTCTGCAAAAACCATATCAAATTCGATCACTTCAATTGGTTTCTGAAATCCACCAAAGGGCTCCTTAACCACTTCTTTTCATCTTCTGTTGACACTCACGGAATGTTTAGAACAGCAGAGAGGCAAGGGTCAAACGATGGCTTTAGTGGCCATTCCTTGTCTCCTTAATAAAGACACAGTCTCCACATTTGTAAAGGAAACGGTGATTTTCTGCCTTGGGAGCAGCAGCCTCGTGGTGGTAAACTCCACATCTCCTCAGTCTCTATTGGCCTGGAGCCGAGGGTAACCCAAAGTTCAACTGCTGTCAGAAGTATCCCCTGCCGAGACCTTCAGCGCTTCCAGAAGTGTGTATGTTGACCTTTACAGAGCACGACTTAGGCCAAGTAGAGACCAAGGATCATTAATAAATTAAAATAATATGGAGTAACTGGATTCGAAGCTCCGTGGAGCAGACACAGGAGGAAATCAGCAAATTGAACAAGAAGCTCTAGGTAACGGCAACTTATCAGAAACTCCCTTGGGCACAGCTCCCTGGTATCTCCCATGCTTAGCCTAGGAAATTGGGAACATCCTCAACCCAAAGAGTGGCTCTCTCATATCCTGGAGATTCAGCAGCCCTGAGTGAAATTTGAAGCCAATTAGGAGAACATATATTAATCTATTATAATGGGAACTCTGCTCCAAAATGATTTATTTAAGGCAAAATAAACAGGAGAAGCCTACTGATTTTATGCAAAAAGTTAAAGCAAATATTTGCTAGTCGCTGACTAGTGACTGGTGAGAAATGGAGGATGAGAGCGGCAACTTCTGTTTTCGGTTTCATGCTAAGGTTTCAAGACTTCCATCATTTGCCGTGGCTTCAAACTACATTGCAGTGTTGGTCACGACAGCAGTTCATCTATACTCAGAACGTGGAAGAGGAGAGAAAGATCAGAACAACCTGCTACCAAATTTGTCTCCGTGTTAACATTTACAGAAAGAGAGATGGAGACCTAGGGAAAGAGAGCGTGAGAGACAATGAGAGAGACGAGAGGCATAATTTGAGTAAACATCCTCATAGCAATAGAACCTTCCAGGTGATTGGCAAATGAGGAAAAACTTGGGACCAGGACCTGCCTGTCTCAGGAGAGCAGGAGGACTTCAACCCTTGACTTGGCCGCCCCCTAGTGTTCCATTGGTGTAAGCACCAGGTGAAAGCAGGTAGATTTTAAGGACAGATAACTAATTTCAACATTTACATCCTCCTAACCAGAGCCACAATACAGAAATTGTGTCAAGACAAACAGAATCACCTACAAGTGGCCTGGGAGCTCTTTCTGGGGTGCTGGTGACGTTCTGGATGTGGTCTGGTTGCCGATTTCCCTTATTAGGTGCTGCTGTCCCGATGACATTTCTGGGCGCTCTGCTCTACAGGTGGCACGGAATCATGGGAAATAGTCTCCGCCGGTGATAGAAGAGTTACCACGTGACTAGGATTGGCCGGTATAGTCCCTTCCATTGTGCTAATGTCTGCCTTTTCTTTAAAGAAGGAATCACGGGACAGGCTTCACTGACTTCCGGGACCAGACAGCCCACCTCTAGGAGTGCTGGGCTGGCCCTGGGACCAGGTGACGGCAGTCAGGCAGCTCGGAGTGGGGCCCAGAGCAGCAGAGGACCCTGCAGCAGGTCCAGCCTCAGTGCAGGTGGCCCGGTCCCTCTGTCAGTGGGCACACGGAGGACTTGAACGAGGATGTCAACCCTCGCGACATAATTGGTACTTGTAGGCCACTCTGTTGAAGACTCATAAAGTACATATTCCTCTTGAAATATTTGCTAAGATAGGCCACAAGGTGTGGGCGACAAGTTATGCCAATAAAATTAAATGGATGCAAATCACAAAACGTGTATTCTATGAAAACAGGGTAATTCTATTCCAGAGCAATGACAGAAGGTTATCAGAAAGCGCCCCAGATATTTGGAAACCAAGTAAGAAAACACTAAATAAAAGTAGGGTCCAGAAGGAACAAAAGGGGAAAGTGGAAAGTTTTTTGAGGTGAAAGAAAACACCGCATAGCAAAGTTTCTGGGAGACAAGAAAGCGGTGAACTTATAGCTCTGAATTGATAACAGTAAACATGCATATTGGCAAAGACGTTTCACATCAATCCCCTGAGCGGCCACCGTGGCATCCCGGTGAAAGAGGAGCATATGAGACTAAAACACGAGGGTCTTTCCTGAAGATAAGGGGGACAACGCCAGGAGCGCATGCTCAGGCGGCAGCACTGGACCGGGATCGCTGTGGGGAAATGCCCGGCTTACTAGACGGGCTGCATTTATTTGGCAAACACGAGCACGGCACGGAGGATTAGGGGGAGCCCTCAGGAGCTCTTGCATTCGCCATAACCGGTTCCTCACGGGACAGGAGCCCCTAGATTCCCCTGCTGCTTCTGCCATGCCAGGCCGGGCAGCTGTCGGGGCCTTAACATGTGGAGCCTGACGCCCAGCTGCAAGCTGCGCCCCCGGGTCCTCCAACTCCTTCCTCTGACACAGACTCAGAGGCTCTCCTGTGATTCCCCAGAGAAGCCACTCCCTCGGGCAGCTGGACGCCCCAGGCAGGGAGGTTTGTGTGCGGGCATGAACCACTGTGCGAAGAGACTGTAGATACTGCCCGCAGTAATACACTCCCACATCGTCAGCCTCCACCCTGCTGATTCTCAGGGTGAAATCCGTCCCTGACCCGCTGCCACTGAACCTGTCTGGGACCCCAGTGTAACGGTTGGAAACCAGGTAGATCAGGCTCTGTGGAGACTGGCCTGGCTTCTGCCGGAACCAATACAAACACGTGTTTCCATTACTGTGTAGGAGGCTCTGACTGGCCCTGCAGGAGATGGAGACCGGCTCTCCAGGGGTGACGGGCAGGGAGAGTGGGGTCTGTGTCATCACGATTTCCCCACTGGATCCTAGGTAAGGAGAGAGAAGTGCCATGATCGTTACAAATATATTTAGCTACTTTCATTGTTTCCATTTGGTTATTTAACCAAAATACTGCTTTTTACTCTCATTATTTGAGATTTCAAACATGCTGCAAAAATGCACATTCAATAATGAGCCTGAGATCCGTGAAGTAGAGAGAGGCCTCTGAACATTGCCCACCCCATCCCCACCTTCTCTGTCACAGTCCTCACTAGAGCACAGGTCCTTGTTCCTTCTGGAATCTTCCTCACCTCCCACATCTACACATCACCTGCCCCACCCTGGAGGTCAAGTCACACACCTCCTACAGGCACACACAATACATGTGCAGAGCAGAGGAGTCCCCACAGCTCACCCCCCACCCCCACTAATTCTCTTTCTTCTCCACCCTCTGTCCTTACCAGGGAACCAAAGCATTAGCAGCCCAAGGAGCTGAGCAGGGAACCTCATTTTGAGAAGCTGAACTGAGGAGTCCTGGTAAGTCAAAGCAAGATTCAAGCTGGCCTTTTATCTCAGACTTGTAAGGGCAGGACCTCCCTAGGGGACACTATGCAAATCCCCTGCTGGGTGCAGCAGTGTGGAAGGGGCAGGGGGGAGGTGGGAGGGGCCTACCTTTGAGCAGATTGAAATAAAAGGTCTTTGGGACCTTTGTGTTTGAGAGAAAACCAATAAAGTCAAGTCCATACTACCTGCAACAGTGGGAAGAGCAATCCCACTGTGAAAGTGTGGATCACAGCAAGCACCCAGTGCTTATGGTTCCTTCACTCTGAGCAAGCATCAGGGAGCGGATCACACATGTGAGTCCGGGGTCCATCTCTGGAAGGTGAATGCCATGTTCCTCACATTCTTCCACCTAGTCTGGGTAAGGAAGCAGCTCCCACCCCACTAGTCCTTGTCATCAGCATTTCCCCCAGTAACAGTTTGGAGTGGAGCTAGTTCAAGAGTTGTCTGGTCCCTGCTCTCATCAGGTCAAGTGTTAAGAACGGTAAAATCGGGTGTTAGAAATGGCCTTTTCCTGAAACCAAGTGAATGAAATTTCCAAAATGCACTCAAATGAAAGGAACTTGACAGGGAGGAAAGGATGTGTCTGTTCCAGAGAGACATACTAGCCCAGCGTGAGACAATAGAAAAGGTAAAAGAATATTATATCCCAGGCTGTGAATATGAAAACATGATATTCTGGAAAACCGGTTGTTACAATATGGTGCAGGATCAGTCATGCTTATCTCACTCCATATACACATCTAGATAGAGAGACAGAATTAATCCAAGGTTTCTCAGAGAAATAATTCCCTTGAGATGATGGGAAAGAAATAAAAAGAATTTATTCTATATATATTAAAATAGTGCTTAGTACTCTGCCCATACTGACTCCTTGTCATCAAGTAGAACCTGGTCCTGTAAGGACATCTCCAGTTCTTGTTAGCTCTGTGTGAGATCCTGAGGCTCTCACCTGACCTGTAGGCTGGGGATGCACCTCCACGAGTCTCCAATAGCAATGGGAGATTGCACTGTGAGAAGAGCAATGACTGCATCCATCATTTTAATACCTCAGGGAACATGGACCCATCGCTGTCCAATTCCTGGACTTTCATTTCTTTTTTTTTAAATTTTTTTATTGTTATGTTAATCACCATATATTACATCTAGACTTTCATTTCAATAAGGTCACTATGGACTAGGGTGCTGGGTCAGAGCTGCCTGGGACCATCCCCCAACCAGCCTTTATAAATAAGGAAAGAGCCTGACTTTACTTCTCGTGTCTCCTTGATGCAGGTCATGTTGAACTGAACAGCTCCTGAACAGTACTAATCATGTCAGATAATTGCTTTTACCCTGCAAATAAAATTCAGGAGCAATTGAAAAAACACATTTTGCCAGCCCCTGTACAAATACGTGTTTCTATTAGCAGGTAGCAGACTGTGTCCCAACAATTCCAGCCCTCCTAATTAAATACACCAATGAAAGATGTCAGAAAATAAAGCAGAGAAAGAAAGAAAGAAGGAAAAAGAAAGAAGAAAAAGAAAGAAAGAAAGAAAGAAAGAAAGAAAGAAAGAAAGAAAGAAAG
>NW_027399826.1:0-6853 GCF_003265705.2 Callorhinus ursinus
GCCCATTCCAGCCAATGCACACATTTTGCGCCTTCTGCCATCCAACCGTGAACCGGATGCTCAACATGACCCTTGCCCTCAAGTCAAATCCCACAGAGCGGACTACAGCCCTTGCACGTCAGGCCTGCCATTGCCTAGGCCCTAACAGTGACCCTCCGGGGCTTCTGAAGGGTGTTTTCCCCCCCAGGGGCCTGGCTCCAAAGCCCTAGCGACTGGGGACACCTTACCAGGGCCAGAGGACTCAGCCTGCCAATAAAAAGGAAAACATGCCATGGGGAACTCCGGAAAGCTATCTGAGCAGGAGAAATGTGCCGGTCCATCCCAACGAACCCTGAGGTCAAGGTACCCAGGCCGCGATCCCTGATCCTGACACACTCCCTGACCCATGACCTCAAATCCGTCCCCCGGAAGCTCATCACAGCGCCGGCACATCAGGCCTGGTGTGCCCCTCAGCCCCAAGCCTAACCCGAGGTTGGCTTCCGAGGGTCTCTCCCCAGAGAGTATTCGGGACACCCGAGCAGTATATCAAGTGACTCGGGCTGCCACCCAGAAGGAAACCGCACCACTCGGATCTCCAGAAAGCATTCAGAACAGAACACAGAACGCCAATCCCGGTGAAACTGCACTTTCCCCGCCACCTGGCTGCAAACCCTGAGACTGACACTCAACCTGACTCCCGCCCTCAAGACACACCGCCCATCCCAAGCTCACCACAGTTCCCGCACACCAGGAGTGCCATGCACCTGGGCCCTAACGCTAACACTCACTTGACTTCGGAGAGCTTTCTCCCTAGGTCCCTGGCTCCATTACCCAGGGATTTGGGCCACCTGAGCAATACCAGAGGACGCAGCCTGACACCACAAAGCAAAATGAGCCGTTTGGCACTTCCAAAAGCACTGAGAGGAGAACCCTACATGCCGTGCCCCTAGGCCCTGACCCGAAGCCTAGATTGGCTCCTGAGTGCTTTGTTCTCAGAGGTCTTGCCCCAGAGCCCCAAAGACAAGGAACACCTGAGCAATACCAGAGGACTGAGCTTGCCACCCAGTGAGAAACCCCACTGTTTGGAACTCCGGAAAGGATTCACAGGAGGAGAATGCTGCATGCCCATCCCAGCGCACCCACACTTTCAGCGGTCCCGCGGCGGAAAAGAAGAGCAAGACACTCACGCTGACCCATGCCTTCAACCCTCACCCCCGGGAACCTAGACGCAGTGCTGGGAGGTCAGGTCGCCCGTGCCCCTATATCCTAACCCTCACCCTCGGTTGGCTTGTGAGGGGTCAGTCCCCAGAGTCTGGCTACAAAGCCCCACAGATTCGGGACACCCGAGCAATATCGAGCGACTCAGGCTGCCACCCAAAAGGAAAATGCCCCATTTGGTACTCGGGAAAGCATTCAGATCATGAGAACTCTGAATGCCCATCCCAAGGAATGCACAAATTTTCTGCCCTCTAGCGGCAAACCCTGAGCCTGACACTCAACCTGACCCAAGCCCTCAAGACAAACTCCCCGGGAAGCAGGCCATAGTGCTGGCAGGTTGGGCCTGCCGTGCCCCCAGGCCCTAACACTATCTCTCTCTGGCTTCTGAGGGCTCTGGCCCCAGAGACCTGGCTCTAAAGACACAGGGATTGGGGGCACCTGAGCAATACCAGAGGATTCAGCCTGTCTCGAGAAGGAAACCACACAATTGGGAAATCGGGGCAAAGCTTTCCAAGTAGAAGTCTGCATGCTCATCCCAGCGAACTGCCACATTCAACGGCCCCCTTCCCACAAACCCTGAGACTGACATTCACCCTGACCCACGCCCCCCACTCAGATTCCCCGCCCCCCAAAGCTTTCCCCAGCATGCCCAGATCAGTGCTCCAATGACCCTAGGCCCTAGGTCTATTCCTAGGTTGGCTTCTAAATTTCTGGATCCAGAAACCTGGCTCCAAAGCCCCAGGGATGGCAATAAATGAGCAACACCAGAGGACTCAGTTTGCCAAAAACAATTCAAACACACTACTTGCAACTCTGGAGAGGTTTCAGTACAGGACAACTCTGAATGCCCATCCCAACCAACGCACAAATTTGGCGCCCTCTGGCGGCCAACCCTGAGCCTGACACAACCTGTCCCACGCCCTCAAGACAAACCCCCCAGAGCAGGTTACAGAGCTCACCTCAGCCCTGCTGTGCCCCTAGGCCCTAACCGTCAACCTAGAGGCCTCTGAGTGTCTGTCCCAAGGGGCTTGACTCCAAAGCCCTAGGGATCTGGGGCACCTGACCATTACCAGAGGACAAAGGCTGCCACTAAAACAGAAAACGTGACATTGGGAACTCCAGTAAGCATTCAGAACAGGAGATCTGTGCTGGTCCATCCCAACGGAACCCAAGTTCAACGTGCCCACGCCGCAATCCCTGAGCCTGATACTCCCCCCGACCCACAGCCTCAACTCAGACCCCGGGAAGCTCATCACAGCACCAGCTCATCAGGCCTGTCATACCCCTCAGCCCTAAGCCTCACCCGAGGTTGGCTTCTGAGCGGTCTGTCTCCATGGCCTGGCTCCAAAGCACAAAGGATTCGGGATACCCGAGCAGTATCAAGGGACTCAGGCTGCCACCCGGAAGGAAACCGCACCACTGGCAACTCAGGAAAGCATTAAGAGCAGGAGAACTCTGAATGCCCATCCCAGCAAACCTACACTTTCTTCGCCCCCTGGTGGCAAACCCTGAGCCTGACACTCAACCTGACCCACACCCTCAAGACAAACCCCCGGTAAGCAGGCCACAGTGCTTACACATCGGGTCTTCGGTGCCCCTAGGCCCTAACCCTATCCCTCGCTGGCTTCTGAGGGCTCTGGCCCCAGAGGCCTGGCTCTAAAGCCACAGGGATAGGGGGCACCTTAGCAAATCCAGAGGATTCACCCTGTCTCCCAGAAGGAAACTGCACCATTGGGAACCTGCGGCAAACGTTTCCCAGTAGAACTCTGTGTGCCCATCCCAGCGAAATGCCACTTTCAACGGCCCCCTGCCTGCAAACCCTGACCTGACTCTCTCTCTCACCCCCGCCCAACTCAGATTCCCCTGCCCCCCAAAGCTTGCCCCAGCATGGGCAGATCAGGGCTGAAATGACCCTAGGCCGTAAGACTACCCCTAGTTTAACTTCTGAGCTTCTGACCCAAGAGCCTGGCTTCAAAGCCCCAGGGATAGCAATAGCTAGAGCAACACCAGAGGACTCAGCTTGCCAAAAAGAATTCAAAAACACTACTTGGAACTCCGGAGTGTTCAGAACAGGAGAACTCTGAATGCCCATCACAGCCAACGCACAGATTTGGCGCCCTCTGGCGGCCAACCCTGAGCCTGACACTCAACCTGACCCAGGGCCTCAACTCAGACCCAGGGAAGCTCCTGTCATGCCCCTAAGCCATAAACCTAACCCTAGGATGGCTTCAGAGCACTCTGTCCCCAGAGCCTTGCTCCAAAGCCCCAGGGATCTGGGACACCTACCAGTGCCAGAGGACTCAGCCTGCCACTACAAAGGAAAATGTGCCATTGGGAACTCCGGTAAGCATTCCGAGAGGAGAACTGTGCCCATCCATCCCAACGAACCCCAAGTTCAATATGCCCAGACTGCAATCTTTGAGCCTGACATTCCGCCCTGACCCATGGCTTCAACTCTGACCCCAGGTGCCTCATCACAGCGCCGGCACATCAGCCTTCTAATGCCCCTAAGCCCTAAGAATAACCCTAGTTTGGCTTCTGAGTGGTCTGTCCCCAGAGCCTGGCTCCAAAGCCCCAAGGATTCGGGACACCCAAGCACTATCAAGGGAACCAGGCTGCCACCTAGAAGGAAACCCCGCCACTGGGACTCTGGAAAGCATTCAGAGCAGAACTCTGTTGCCCACCCCAGCAAAACTACACTTTCTGCGCAACCTCCTGGCAAACCCCGAGCCTGACACTCAACCTGACCCACGCCATCAAGACAAACCCCCAATGCTGCCACGTCGGGCCTGCCGTGCCCCTAGGCCCTAACCCTATCTCTCGGGGGCTTCTGAGGTCTCTGGCCCCAGAGGCCTGGCTCTAAAACCACAGGGATTGGGGGCATCTGAGCAATACCAGAGGATTCAGCCTGTCTCCCAGAAAGGAACCGCACCAATAGAAACTCAGGGCAAAACTTTCCGAGTAGGAGAACTCTGGGTGCCCATCCCAGCGAAATGCCACTTTCAACGACCCCTACCCGTAAACCCTGAGCTTCACACTCACCCGAAATCTCACACCCCCAACTCAGATCGCCCACCCCCTGAAGCTTGCCCCAGCGTGAGCAGATCAGGGATAAAATGACCCTAGGCTGTAAGTCTATCCCAAGGTTGGCTTCTGAGTTTCTGTCCCCAGAGACCTGGCTCCAAAGCCCCAGGGATGGCAATACCTGAGCGACACCAAACGAATCAGCTTGCCGAAAAGAATTCAAACACACTACTTGCAACTACGGAGAGCATTCAGAACCCAAGAACTCTGAATGTCCATCCCAGCCAACAGACAAATTTGGCAACCTAGGGAGGCCAACCAAGATCCTGACACTCACCCTGACACACGCCCTCTAGACAAACATCACTAAGCATGCTACAGTGCTTGCACATCAGGCCTGCTGTGTCCCCAGATCCTAACCGTCACCCTATGGAGGCATCTGAGGGATCTGTCAGCGAAGGCTGGCTCCAGCAAGACCAGAAGTCTCAGCCTGTCACCCAGAAGGAAAACACGCCATTTGGAATGCAGGAAAGTGTTCAGAGCAGGAGTACACGGCATGCACATTAAAGCACACCTGCACATTCATTGGCCCCCTTGCCGCAAACCATGAGCTTCAGGCTCACCCCAACACATGGCCTCAAATCAGACCCCCGGGAAGCTAGCCATAGTGCCCGTAGATTCAGCCTGCCAAGCCCCTAAGGCCCTACCATAACCTAGGTTTGCTTCTCTGGAGTCGGTCCTCAGAGGCCTGTTTCCAAAGCCCTAGGAATTGGGACCACCTGAGAAGTACCAGAAGACTCAGCCTACACCCAGAAGGAAACCTCAACGTTTGGACCCCAGAAAGCATTCATGGCAAGAGAAACCCGCATGTCCACCCCATCAATCTCCCACATTCAGTGGTCGGGCCTAAAATCCTGGGCCTGGCAATCACCCTGACCCATGCCCACAACTCGGCTCCCTGGGAAGCTCACCACTGTGTTGGTAGATCGGGCCTGCCACGCACATAAACCCTAACCTTAAACCTATTTTGGTTTGTGAAGGGTCTGTCCTCAGAGGCCTTCCTCAAACTCCAGGGATTGGGGACAACTGAGCAATACCAGAGGACTCCGACTGACACACAGAAGGAAACATCGCCATTGGGAACTCCGGATGCCCATCCTAGCGAACCCCCAATTTCAGCGGCCCTCTGGGCAAAATCCCTGGCATGACATTGATCCTGATCCACGCCCTCAACTCAGTCTCCTGGAAAGCGTGCCACAGTGCTAGCACATTGGGCCTGTCATGCCCGTAGTCCTGAACACTAACCCTGGTTTGGGTTCTGATGGGTTTTTCCTGAGAGTCCTGGCTACAAAGCTCTGGGCATTGGGGACACCTCAATAATAGGAGAGAACTCAGGCTGCCACCGAGAAGGATCCTGCGTCATTTGGAACTACAGAAAGGTCTCTGACCTGGAGAAATCTGCACACCTATCCTAGCAAACCCCCACATTCCACTGTAACTCAACAAGAACACTTGACAGTTTAATATGCATTTATGATAAAAACTCTAAAACGTCTGGGTATAGAGGGAACATACCTCAAGGTAACAAAGTTCATATATGAAAAGTTCACAGCTGACTTCATACACAAGGGTGAAAAGCTGAAAACATTTCCACTAAGATCAAAAACAAGACAAAGAGGGTGCCTGTGTGGCTCAGATGGTTAAGCGTCTGCCTTCGGGTCGGGTCACAATCCCAGGGTCCTGGGATCGAGTCCTGCATCGTGCTTCCTGCTAGGCGGGGAGCCTGCTTCTCTCTCTGCGTCTGCCTCTGTCCCTCTCTCTCTGACTCTCATGAATAAATATATAACATATTATAAAAAAATAAAAAAGACAAAAAAAAAAACAAGACAAAGATGTCCTCTCTCATCAATTTCATTCAACACAGTATTGAAAGCCCTAGCCAAAGCAATCAGACGAAAAGAAGAAAAGAGAGAAAGAAAAGATAAAATCCAAATAGGAAAACTGTCAATGTTTGCAAATGACATGATACTATATATAGAATTCCGTAGAGATTCCACAAAAAAACTGTTAGAATAAACAAATTCACTAAAGCTGCAGGATACAAAGTCAATATACAGATACCTGTTGCATTTCTTTTTTTAAAGACTTTATTTATTTGACAGAGGGAGACAGCACAAACAGGGTGAGCAGTAGAGGGAGATGGAGATGCAGACTCCCCACTGAGCAGGAAGTCCACTGCGGGTCTCGATGACAGCACCCTGGGATGGTGACCTGAGCCAAAGACAGATGCTTAACTGACTGAACCACACAGGTGTCCCAACTTGTTGCATTTCTGTGTACTGATGACAAACATTACCAAAGAGAAAATAAGAAAGCAATGCCATTTACAATAACATCAAGAAAAAAAAACCTTGGAGAAAAGTAACCAAGAATGAGAAAGTTTTGGTACACTGAACACATGTTGGAATAGGAAGGAAAAACACATGTATGTTGAGGGGGCGTGTATGGGTCAAAGAAACAGAGAACGACACAAATAAACGGGAGCATACGTCCTGCTCATTAACCGGAATAGTTAATCATGTTCACATGTCCATAACAACCAAAGCAATCTACAGATGTGATGAAATCCCTA
>NW_027399827.1:0-733 GCF_003265705.2 Callorhinus ursinus
AAATAAATAAATAAATAAATAAATAAATAAAAATAAAAAATAAAAAAAAAAGAAAGAAAGAAAGAGGAGGTAAGAAGGACTCCTGAGGTTTTTGTCTTGAGTGACTAACTGGAAGAACAGAGTTTCCACTGATGGAGACGGGAAAGATCATGGGGAACACGTGGCGATCAAGTTTGGGCAAGTGAACTGTGGAATGCTTCCTGGGCCTCCCAGTGGAGACAGTAAAAATTCACATGAGAATGCAGAATGCAGGTCTGGAGTCCAGGAGGAGGCCTGCACTAAAAACACAAAGTTGGAATTCCCTGTATTTAGAGCCATGAAAATAGGTGGAATGACAAACGTGGCAAAGGGAACAGTCTGAGGGGCACAGTGACATTCAGAGAGTGGGACACATGAGAAAACAGAACAGGAAACATCAAAGGGATTCAAAATGAAGGACACAACCACGGAGGAAGGGCTGAGCTGTGGGCGGACATGACCACGGAGGAAGGGCTGAGCCGCGGGCGGACGCGACCACGGAGGAAGGGCTGAGCCGCGGGCGGACGCGGCCACGGAGGAAGGGCTGAGCTGTGGGCGGACACAACCACGGAGGAAGGGCTGAGCTGCGGGCGGACGCGACGACGGAGGAAGGGCTGAGCCGCGGGCGGACACGACCAGGGAGGAAAGGCTGAGCTGCGGGCTGACACGACCACGGAGGAAAGGCTGAGCTGTGGATTAGGTAAAATGAGGACCG
>NW_027399827.1:833-2366 GCF_003265705.2 Callorhinus ursinus
GGGCGGACGCGGCCACGGAGGAAGGGCTGAGCTGCGGGCGGACGCGACGACGGAGGAAGGGCTGAGCCGCGGGCGGACACGACCAGGGAGGAAAGGCTGAGCTGCGGGCTGACACGACCACGGAGGAAAGGCTGAGCTGTGGATTAGGTAAAATGAGGACCGAGCACACGGAAGTCACTGAACAGCTCAGCAAGAGCGGCTCCTGCAGCATTGCAGTGGAAACCCACCTGCAGACCTAACAAGAGAGACCAGACAGACAATACAGACCAGTCTCTCAAGGAGTTGTTCGCGAGGAGGGAAAGAATAAACATAGGGAAGCCAATGGAGGGAGCAGAAAACCTTTTAAAGATGGGAGAGATCATACCTTGTTTATATGTTGATACAAAGAATCCAATAGGGAGGAAAAACTGACAGGGCAAGAAGCAGGGTGCAGAATTTCTGGCATGACATCTTTGGGTAGATGATGAGAACGGGACCTAGAGTGCAAGGGGGGCAGGGTATGGGACTGGCCTTGACTCATCCGCTACAAACGAAATGGCTGAGCTCAAGGGCTCGAGTGCAGCCAGGAGGGTGGTGTGGGGGCAGAGACAGTGCAGATCCCCTCTGGTGGCTCTAATTTTTCTAATTTTCACAGGAGGGTGAAGGTGGAAAGGATACACTGGAGGTTTATTCTCTCCTAGATTTGGCACAGGCTATGCAGTCCTATCAGTTAGCTCAAGAGAGGACCTGACAGGGCCCGGGGTCACTACGGGGAGTGGACAGAAGGTGCACAGACGCTGCACCCTGGAAGGGTGCTACCTCATGTGCACCTATGTTCTGCCGTCACATGCTCTGGGTAACCTGGACAGGTCATTTAACCTGCACCTCAGCTCCCGCACATGAAAATGGGATTACAAGGCTCAAAGGCAGGGCAGTTAACAGGGGGTAAGGTCAGTGCCCAACAGAGGCGTCATGAGCAGCTGTCCTTGGTCGTCTCCAGACAAGTCTCCTCACCCCCCTTCCCTACACACCCACCTGGGGGTGGCTCTGGAGTGAGACTGCCCGGTCCTGGCTTGGTGCCCTCCCCAGATGCTGCCTTGCTCACCTGGAGTCAGCTCGATCTCCAGTGCAGTCCGAATGAGGGCCATCAGCGTGGACGTGAAGTGGATGGTCATGTCCTTATTGGAGATGGGCATGTTCATGCGAACCAGGAGCTAGAGACAAGGGGAGCAGGTCAGGGCCAGGCCTACCAGGGTCCCTCCACCAAAGGACTACAAGGTGCTGGAGGCCCCTAGAGGCTGGGCTTTGCCTCCTGGGGGTGGCTTCTGCAGGCGCTCAGGCAAAGTTGTGTGGCTGGGAGTCTTGCCAGCATTCACACTCACCGTTGGACCACCCCACCCGTTGGAGCAGTCCCTCCTTATCCTAGCTGCAGAAAAATAGAAGTCCAGGTAAATATTGTAGCATAGCACCAAGCCAGAAGCCTGGATCCCTCTGAAAGAACAGGCACATGCTTAGCCAGAAGGAACCCTACCCAAGGCTGGAATAAGGGGCATG
>NW_027399827.1:2466-2875 GCF_003265705.2 Callorhinus ursinus
TGAAAGAATAGGCACATGCTTAGCCAGAAGGAACCCTGCCCAAGGCTGGAATAAGGGGCATGGGGCCTGGGCTGAAGAGGGAGGGATCTGGGCTGCAGAACAGAGGCGAGGCACCCTGGGATGGCCCACAGACAGGAGGGAAGACCCCTGTCCTTACAGCTCTGCCCAACGTCATCTCATCCACCAGCAGCCTGGAGCACTGGACAAGGGGCGGGTTAGCCAAGAGCACAGATCTGAGCTCCCACTCCCAGTGAGGCATCCCTTCACCCCAGGAAGGCTTCTGCCTCTCACCGCCCAGTCAGGGGGCTGGAAGAGGCAGCCAGCACCTTCCAGTCAGAAGGACCCAGAACAGATGGTACTGAACAGGGCCAGCGTGGAGGCTGGTAGGGAGAAGCTCAGGGCCATTGCA
>NW_027399827.1:2975-5303 GCF_003265705.2 Callorhinus ursinus
CAGACTGGGGGCAGTGCCCTGCTGCTTTCCTCCCTGTTTCCGCATCAGGTGAACAGCCCCTTTCCTCTCCTCATTTTTCAAGGACAGAACAGCGGGAGACAGATGTGTGTCTGTACCACAGAACTCCGGGTATAGCCAGCAGCTGCCCAGAGCCTGAGGCTCTGAGAACTTAGGTGATGTCCAGGAAGAAAAGTACCCTTGGTGTGTCTGGCACAGTCTCAGCCTGGGAGGTCACCTAGCTGACCAGGTAGAGCCCTAGGGGCACCGTGACCCACCTGTCTTCTCTCACCGCTCTCTTGTCGTCTACCATAAGACAGAGCTAGACAAGGGGGCACAGGGCCCCTCCCCGGGTTGTGCCTGTCCTCTGCCAAGCCCACATCCCATAACAGAGCAGCCTCTCTTCCCCTCTAGGGAGGGACCCCAGCTCAGCCCCCAGTGTCTGGGCCCTAGATCCAATCCTCGGCCTAGTAGAGACTGGGTGGCTAGAGACATCAGCCCAGACTCTGCCCCCCTGAATGCTGGTGAAGCCCCACCTGGCACATCCAATCGCAGTCCGAGGACCTCACACATCACCTTTGTGATGCACACCAGGAAAATCAGCTTTCCAGAGCACAGGGTCTCTGTAGACCAGCACCGATGGCAGGAGGAGAGGCAGAGGGATTCCTCTCCAGGGAAGTCAGGAAGTTGGGTACCAGCCTGAAGGGGGAGCAAGCAGGTGATTTCCAAGAGAAGAGAGCTCTGTCCATGGCACCTTCACCAGAGGCTCTCCTCTGCCTGTCCAGGCCCTAGAAGGGCAGGGATCTCAGGAAGTGGCAGAAGGACAAGGCCAGGGTAAACAGAAAGGCATCTCTGCCCTGGGCCTAGGACCTACTGGTCATAGCACTCAGAGCATCTCCTGGACCCTCCCCAGCTCCCCAAGCCCATCCATTCCTACCCACCCTGACGCCTCCTCTGGCCTATTCATGACCAGAACCTTGGAACTGGCCAGCACAGCTGGGGAGGGGCCCTAAAGGCTAGCCCATCAGAGCTCTGCATGCCCAGCCTGGCCCCAGGTATCAGTGTGGACAGAACTCTCCTCCTTGGGAACAAAGCTACAGTCTTGCATGCAGCCTCGCAAGGGAGGGCTGAGGAGGACAGCAGAGGCATCTGCCGATGGCCTGAAGGAGCCACTTAGCTTCCAAAGGCTGTCCTGAGCCAGGTGAGAGAGGCAGGCCCAGATTGAGAGCACAGAGACAGACAGCACGGACAGAACCAGAGAGAGGAAAGCTCTGCTGGGAAGCTCACTCAGAGAGAGGGTGGTGGCAGAGAGGCTCCAGACACATGTTGGTGGAGCCGCACGACTCGGGCTGGCTCTGTTTTCTGGGAGCAATGGGAGCTGCAGGAGGGCTCTCGGTGTGGGGCAACGGGTGGGGGGTGGTGCTGGAGGGATGGGAGGTGCCTACACACCAAAGGGCACATGGGGCAGGTGGGAGCAGGCTTGGGGCTGGGCCATGTGACCTGCTCGCCCCCCAAGGAGGGAGGTCTGGAGATGTCCTTCAGTTTACCCCCTCCTTGCCGCTCAGCCTCCTGGGCTCCTCAGCGATGGAGGGAGGGGGCATGGGACTACCTGTCCTTACCCTGCAGCAGTCTCTGAAGCCCCAGGAATGACAGCAGAACGCCTCTCCCTGGCATCCTTTCCTTCTTAATGCCACAGTGCCTCCTTCCCGCTGTGGAACTTACAAAGCCCTGGGGATGCTGCCTCCCCAGGCTGACAGCAGCCCAGACCTGGGGAAGTTCTGCATGTGCGGAGCTGAGTGGGGGTTCCTCAGAAGTGCCAGAGGCCCTGCAGGCCCCTATTACCCCAGGCTCAGACCCAAAGGGCTGGATACCTCCACCCTCATCAGGTGCTTATGGGACAGAGAAGCTGAGTGCGGTCCTGAGCCCAGAACAAAAACAGCTTCTGTCAAAAAGGTGGTCTGTCCCCTCATTTCCGGGAAAGAGAAGGGAAGGAAAAAAGGCAGGTGGAGGGCTCTGGCTCCGTCTTCCTGAGCCTCTCAGGGGCTCTCAGAGGGGGCAGATATGCGGGCACAAGGGGCGGGTGCAGATACCATCATGGTATCTGTGTCCCTCTGGGAAGGTAGAGGACATGGCTGGAGCAGAGAAAAGGGAGAAACAGTGAGACAGCAGAGCGGCAGACAGACAGACGGACAAGCCCCGAGAGGAGACGGGAGACCAGCCCCAGCACAGCCAGCCTCGGGGTGCAGGGTCGGGGTCTACCTTGTATGCAACTCGAGCAGGGCAATTCTCCCCCAGCCCCAGGGGTGGGGACATGTGTTTCAGCATCTCAAA
>NW_027399827.1:5403-6851 GCF_003265705.2 Callorhinus ursinus
CGCCAAAAGTCAAAATACGTAAAATGAGGGACTTCACTGCTTGACTCGATCCCCTCCTTGCCCCTCTCAGCCTCACCTCCACACTCCAGCCCCACGCAGGGCAGTGGGCAGGGGTGACATCTGAGCTAATGAACATGGAGGGATGAGGAAGGGCTGCATTGGGGCGGCTTTGGGTTGTCAACTTCTGATTTTACACTTTTAGAAACCACAGATAATGCCAAATCAGAAGAGCTGTTTCACCATGCCGGCAGAGCCGGCAGACAGAATTACGTGACTGATGAGGCCGGCCTCAGAACCACGGCAGAAACATAGCTTTCCAGAATGCTCAATTTGCTTCCAAGTTAGCCTAGAGGCTAAAGAAGTGGTGAAAACTCTACAACAAGCCAGAAAACTAGAGCTGGGGGAGCCCCAAGGCTCTAGAGACAAACTTGACGGGTGAGTCCTGCTCCAAGCCCAGAGATGCCCGAGCCTGCCCAGGGCGGGGCTGCTGTGGGGAGTCAGGGCTGGGAAGGAAATGGGAGACGGGTGGGGGGGGTTGACAGGGCAGGGGCGGGTGGGCAGCTGTGGTGGGGTGTGGCTTGGAGCCACTCTTGCACCCTCCTGTCCACACCAGGGGCAGGGCTGGCCCCAACACACGGGACAAGGCTGCGGATCCAGGGAGGTGTCTGGGGGCCGATGACTGTGTCTTCCGAGGTAGACAGGCCACCAGGCCTACAGCCTCAACTCCGCCCCTGGGGACACCTGCCTATGGGACCTGCTTGGGGTCCCAGAGACGAGGTCGGGTTCAGGCCACCCAGGAGAGAAAGGGGACAGCTTTTTCCTGGCAGGCACAGCTGTCCCAGGGCCTGGCCCTCCTCCCAGGGTTCCCAGCCTTGGCTGAGTGGATCGATCCAGAGGTGAAGGAGGAGGGCCCATCTTTGGGCCTCCACTGCCTCTGTCTGCGCCTCGCTTGGGGACCAGAAACCCCTCGGTTGTCAGGCTCTTCAGACTGGGAGGGGCCGCTCCTCCTGGTCTGCTTGTGCCCATGCGCTCCTCCTCTGGGGCCCTTGGCCTCCAGCCCCTATCTCACCCTGGAGAGCCTGGAGGCAAAGCCGGAAAGACAGCTGCTTCCTCGGGCACAGGCAGGGCCTGGCCCCCAGCTCCCACCCAGCAGCCGACCCCTGCCCTCCAGGCCCAGCCAGCAAGCTTCATGTACACTGCCTCAGAAGGTGGCCTCTCCCCAGCCAGCGGGAGGGGTCGGGAGATCAGATGGGGGACCAGAGCCTCCAGGAGGTTGGAGTGCGGGGCGGGGCAGGGCAGGAGGAAAGAGAGGTGAGGTGTCCTCATTCCCAAACCAGGCAGGGAGTTTGTGCTGTGTTTGCATTTCAGGCAGGGAAGAGTATGTCGGAGGGAGGCTCTGAAGTTGCAAACCTTGTAGGCCAACCTACGAGGGCAGTTCTTCCCTAAGC
>NW_027399828.1:0-6851 GCF_003265705.2 Callorhinus ursinus
GCTCCCTGCTCAGTGGGGAGCCTCCTTCTCCTTCTCCCCCTTCCCCTGCTTGTGCTCTCTCTGTCAAATCAGTCAATAAAACCTTAAAAAAAGAAAAGAGTTTAACATTGAAAAATTATTCAGTATAATCAAGAAGTGAAGGATAAAGTGAACCCTGTGGTCCTGGATATGAGTTGGAAAGAGCAGTATGAATTCCTGTTTAATATATATGAAAATGGACAGATACAGAATCAGTTACACGTGGGTTAGGATACATGCCTGCATTGCCTGGTTTTGTCTTATCTAATTCAGGGGGCCTAAAAGCAATGACATCTCAGGAGCAACATGTATGCCTTGTGTCTAGATCTTGGTTTCCAATTAAGATTCTCCAATTAAAGGAACTAGGTCATCTTAGAGAAATGCAGGACTGAGTTAGGGAAAATACAAGATAAGCCTGGAGCATTTTATAATATGAAACTAAAGATATATTTTAAAAAATGATAGGATCAAATGAAACAGACACAGTAGTTATCTGAAAGCAACCTCAATAGTCAAAGTTAGAAAAATGTAAACAGCAAATTAAATAATACAGTATTGGAGTATCATCCAAAGTATCAAATAATATATGTGAGTCTATACTGCAAAAATAATAAATAGGGGGAAAGAGGCAAATACCCTCTACATAAGAATTATAATTTTTTTAAGATTTATCTATTTATTTTAGAGACAGAGAGCACAAGTGGGAGGGGCAGAGGGAGAGAATCCTCAAGCAGTCTCCCCTCTGAGCACAGAGCCTGACGAGGTGCTCAAATCCATGACCCTGAGATAACGAACTGAGCCCAAACCAAGAGTCAGATGCCCAACCAACTGCACCACCCAGGCGCCACAGAAGTTTTCTAAGTAATATATGTAGATACTACACCTCGCAGGAGCTGACACTTCATCAACACCACCCCCAAGTGTGTGCTAAACAGAGCATCTCAATTTCAAAGAATAAAGGATGGAGAGGGAACTGTGAATAAACCTGGAAAAGACTACCCTGCCCAAGGGACCAAGGTTTAGTTTCACCCCTGATGTCACGTGTACGCCATGGACTCCCCCATAGGAGTGAGGAGAAGGGTACTTCATCACCATGGAAATCTTTGAAAAACTCATAATCCCATAACCATGAGAAAAACATAAAACAATTCAAATTGAGGACATTCTACAAAATATCTAATCAGTATTCCTTAAAACTGTCAAGGCCATATAAAGGCAATGCAACACTGAGAAACTATCACAGAGCACAAGAGATTAACGAGACCTGAAACATAGAAGCAATGTGGTAGCTTGGATCGGACCTTGGAACAAGAAAATGACGATCATGGAAAAACTGGAAAAATATTAATAAAGTCTGCCGTTTAGCTAATAATAATGTACAAGTGTTGATTTCTTAATTTTGACATACATACCGTGGTAATGTAAGATTTTAATGACAGGGGAACCTATCAACTGTCGAACGCAGGGGAACCTATCAACTGTATCAACCCAGTTGAAACTGGGTGAACAGCATGTGGGAAATTTGTACTACTTTGCAACTTTACTGTAAATCTAAAATTCTGAAATAAAAGTTTATTTAGAGAAAGAAGACAGTATAATTCACCAGAATAACAAAGTAAAACAGAAAAAAAAATATGACCACATCAATAGATGCAGAAAAAGTTTCTGACAAAATCCAATATTCATTCTTGATATTGAAAAGATAAATAAAAATTTCCTAGCAGAGTAGCGGTAGAAGGGAACATCCTCAACCTAATAAAGGATATCTGTGAAGAGAAATCATGCTCAACACTTAACTTCACTACTAGCATCGTACTAAAGGATGAAAGGCTTAAGTATATGCCCTTCAGATAAGACACAAGACAAGTATTCCACTCTCAACCCTGCAGTCAACATTGCTCTGAAGGTCTGGCCAATGCAAGAATGCAGGAAGGAAAAGAGGAAGGAAGAAGGCAGACGGGCATCCAGTTTGGGAATAAATTATATAAAACCCTCTTATTCACAGATGACTTGCTTTTCTATGTAGAAACCCACAGGAATCTACAAACAGCCTGCTAGAGATGGTAAACAGACACATGAAAAGATGCTCAATATCACTAATGACCAGGGAAATGCAAATCAAATGCATAATGAAATGTCACCTCACACATGTCCGAATAGTTAAAATCAGAAAGACAAGAATTAACAAGTTTTGACAAAGATGTGGAGAAAAGGGAACCTTTGTGCACTGTTGGTGGGAATGTATATTGGTATACTGTGGAAACCAGTACAGACTTTCATCAAAAAATTAGAAATAACATGTGATCCAGTAATTCCACTACTGGGAATTTACCTGAAGAAAACAAAAATATATATGTCCCCCATGTTTATTCAGCTTTATTTACATTAGCCAGGATATGGAAGCACCACAATGTCCACTGACTGATGAATGGATAAAGACGTGGTGTTTAAACACAATGGAATGTTATTCTGCCATAAAAAGTAATGGGATCTTGACATCTGCGACAGCATGGATGGACGTAGAAGGTATTATGCTAAGTGAGATAAGTCAGAGAAAGACAAATAACATATGATGTCACTTACATGTGGAATCTAAAAACAAAAGGCAGAAACAGACCCATAAATACAGAGAGCGAACTGATGGTTGCCAGAGAAGTGGGGTTAGGGGGCAGGGCAACATGAGTGAAGAGAAGTGGGAGATACAGGCTTCCATTTATGGGATAATTAAGTCATGGTGATAAAAGGTACAGCAAAGCGAATACAGTCAGTGATCCTGTGATAGTATCACATGGCGACAGGTGGCAGCTACACTTCTGATGAGCACAACATACAAACTTGTCGAATCACTATGTTGTCCACCTGAAACTAACATAACATTGTGTCAATGATACTTCAATAAAAAATGCCTGCTAGAGGGACACCTGGGAGGCTCAGTTGGTTAAGCGTACCACTCTTGGTCTCAGCTTAGGTCTTGATCTCAGGATCATGAGTTCAAGCCCCACATTGGACTCCATGCCGAGCATGGAGCCTACTTAAAAAAAAAAAAAGTCTGCTATAATCAATAAGTGAGTTCACCAAGGTTTCAGGATGCATAATTAATACACAGAAAATAATTATATCTCTATATACTAGCAATGAATAATTGAAAATTGAAATTAAATAACATATATAATAATATCAAAAGATGAAATCCTTAGGAATAATTTTGACAAAATATTGACAAATGACCTGCACACTTAGACTAAAACATGGCCAAGGGAAATTATACAAGTCTTAAATAGATTTTGTTGGAAAGATACACTGCATTAATAGTTTAGAGGGCTCGATATTGTTGAGATGTCATTTCTCCTCAAATTGATCTATAGAATTGGGCCTCCTGGCTGGCTCAGTCAGTAGAGCGTGTGACCCTTGACTTGGGGTAGTAAGTTCGAGCCCCATGTTGATTACTTAAAATAAAAAAAAATATTTTTTTAAAACAAATGATCTCTAGATTCAACATAATCACAATAAAAATTCCAGCAGGATTGGTTTTATAAATCAATAAGGTGATTCTAAAATTCACATGGAAATGCTAAGGACCTAAAATAGCAAAAACGGCTTTGAAAAAACATTTGAAAGATGGACACTACCTAATTTCAAGACCTATTGTAAGCTGTACATAGTAAGATAGTGTGGTAATTGTGTCAAGTAAACTTGTTCATAGGAACAAAACAGAGCTCAAAAGTAGAACCATACATATGCGGACAACTGATTTTCTTCAGAGATATGAAGCGATGGTAGAGAAAGAATAGTCTTTTCAACAACTAGATATACACATACAAAAAAACGAGCATCAATTCATAGTTTACCATAAATAAAAATTAACTCAAAGGGACCATAGACCTAAATGTAAAACCTAAGACTCTAAAACTTCTAGAAGAAAACATCAAAGAAAATCTTTGAGACCTTAAGAAAAAATTTCTTAGATACGACACCAAAAGAATGATCTAAAAAAGAACACTAATTGAACTTAATCAAAATTTAAAAAGACACAATTTAGAGAATTAATAAAAGACACAGACTGGAAGAAAATATTTCCCAAGCATATATCTGATAGAGGACTTATTTTCGGTATATAAAAAGAACTCTTAAAACTCTAAAATAAAAATACAATGAAAAACTTTAAAAAGGCAAAAGATTTGAACAGACCACCAAAGAAGATATGTCAATGGCAGTCGGCACATGAAAATATGCTTAACATCACTAGCCTTTATGGAAAGGCACATGGAAACCACAGGATTTCCAGGTTGGTGAGCTCATGGCAGTGCTGGGAAGTTGGGGGTCTTGAGAGAACGTGACGCTCCATAGCCATTCCCCCATATACTTTGCCCTATTCATCTCTTCCATCTGTCTTTTCCTGGATTGTATCCTTTTAACTAAACAACTAAACAATCCCCAAACAAAAGAGCAAGTTGTCTACAGTTAAATGCCCAAAGCCTGAAGAAGGAGATTCAGTGCTGGAACTTTCTGTGAGACTGGCAGAGACAACAATGCCCAGATAGTGCTAGCCACAGATCCCGATGGCAGCGACCACTTCAGGAGACTGGCCACGGGAACGCTGTCACGTCAGCAGCTTGGCTCGGGGATGGACATTGGACTGGATGGTCATGGAGGTCTCTGGGGCAGCCTGATGACTGCAGCAAGATACAAGGAGAGAGTAAGCCCTAGGAGTTCTTATCCCATGGAAAACATGTCTCTCATTTCTTTTCTTGTCTTTTCTATTTATTGTATCTATATTGAGAAGATGGATGTTGGCTGAACCTACTGTGGTGATCATTTCACAATCGATGTAAATCAAACCACCCTGCTGCACACCTTAAACTTCTACAGCAATGTATGTCAATTATTTCTTAATAAAACTGGAGGGGAACAGGATGGGGCATCTGGGTGGCTCAGTCAGTTAAACGTCTGCATTCAGCTCAGGTCATGTTCCCATGTTTCCGGGATCGAGCCCAGCATCGTCAGCTCCATCCTCTGGGGGGAGTCTGCTTCTCCCTCTCCTTCTGCCCCCCTCCACCACCCCCATCATGCTCTCTCTGTCTCTTGCTCTCAAATAAAATCTTAAAAAAAACTAGCTGGGGGACAAAGGCCTCCTGGAAAATGGGGAAGAAGTCCTTTTGCATTTGAAAAGTTGGTTGGTTTTCTGTGTGGAACTTCCCTTTGCATAATGATGAGTTGAGTACTGCCGCTGTTGTTCTGAGATGGTCTTACTTGGAAATCATGAATGTAACATTGAAACAGCAACTGATTAAGATTTAAGAAAAATATGGTTATCATATTTCAAAGATTTCTTATTTCTTGTGATGTGATCCAACTAACATCAAAAGTGTATTTGAAAGGCTTCACAGTTTTTATTCTCCAAAAGAATATCCAAAATTGGGATACATCTTGTGTTGCATATACAGGACATTAGCACTGGATATAATGGCGACAAACCTAATCAGAAATCAGTGTTGCCTGTGAGTAAAAACAGCAGAACGATTACATCCCCTTCTCAAAATGGCTGTGTTGGTGGTCCTTGGATGAGCAGGCCTGAACCAAAGACAAAGTCCTCTGCAGAGACATGAGTACTCCCTGACCCGAAGATAGGAGTGACAGAGCCTTATTGGAAGAAGAATTGAAGAAGCTCATTTAAGCTTGGATTTAAAATTGGTTTGGGCGCAGTTAAGGATGAAACAGAACTACCAAGAGAACTATGCATTGAATTCGTGTGAACATTCTCTACCTCATCTGGGCAAATATTTTCCTTTTATTTCCTTTCTTTCTGGGCAGCTGACTAAACAAGTTATATAAATTTGAAATGAAATGGTATTGAGAGAAGTTATTCAAATTTTTCATAATCTTGAACAAAAGTCATTACATTAAAAGTATTAGAGTAACACAGTTTTTCCTTTAACAGAAAAATAATACAAACGTGAGTTTTCTAGTTAAACTATGATTAAGTTTAGTTCTATAGTCTCTTAAGTGTGTACAGTACATTTTCTAAAAAGACATATAAGTGTTATATAATTGTACATTTATTTAAGGAAAGTATTCATAAAATTGGCAAAAAAGTGGACTGTTCTACAATCACTGTGGTAAAGTGCCATTGTTACATCATAGATATTAATTCATGAATTAGAGTATTTGAAATAGGGTATTTAGCATTTGCAGTTTATTTTCTTAAGATTTATGTATTTGAGAGAGAGAGAGCACACAAGTGAGCATGGGGGGCGGGCGGCGGGTTAAGGGCAGAGGGAGGGAGAAAATCTCAAGCAGACTTCCCACTGAGTGCGGGACCCAATGTGGGGCTCCGTGGGGTCGCTTGACCCCATGACCCTGAGGTCATGACCTGAGCCAAAACCAAGAGCCAGACGCTCAATCCATTGAGACAACCAGGCGCCCCTAGCATTTGTGGTTTAAAACAGTGTTATAATATGTCCTTCAACACCTCTGCTAAAGATGCTCATTGTGTAGTATACATTTCTTATAGGTATCTACAATTTTGATGTTCACTATTCAGAAAGTAAGAGTGGGAACACTCCTGGTTTTGCTCTTGTCAGATTTCTAAGTGCCTTCTCAGAGTCTGGTGTGAACTGATACAGTGATCCTGCATTGAGTATGAATTAATCAGTTAATTTGCAGACAGCTAAAGAAAATATTTTCAAACTACATAGATGCTTCCCCTTTACCTCAAATGGGTTTGCTGATTTAAGAAGAAAATCTGAGAAAGAAGCTCTGAATCTATTCAAAAGTCCAGTTTTATAAGTAGATTTATACCTTTATCAGATGAAGTAATGCTAATTTTATTAAGA
>NW_027399829.1:0-6850 GCF_003265705.2 Callorhinus ursinus
GCCCATTCCAGCCAATGCACACATTTTGCGCCTTCTGCCATCCAACCCTGAACCGGATGCTCAACATGACCCTTGCCCTCAAGTCAAATCCCACAGAGCGGACTACAGCCCTTGCACATCAGGCCTGCCATTGCCTAGGCCCTAACAGTGACCCTCCGGGGCTTCTGAAGGGTGTTTTCCCCCCAGGGGCCTGGCTCCAAAGCCCTAGCGACTGGGGACACCTTACCAGGGCCAGAGGACTCAGCCTGCCAATAAAAAGGAAAACATGCCATGGGGAACTCCGGAAAGCTATCCGAGCAGGAGAAATGTGCCGGTCCATCCCAACGAACCCTGAGGTCAAGGTACCCAGGCCGCGATCCCTGATCCTGACACACTCCCTGACCCATGACCTCAAATCCGTCCCCCGGAAGCTCATCACAGCGCCGGCACATCAGGCCTGGTGTGCCCCTCAGCCCCAAGCCTAACCCGAGGTTGGCTTCCGAGGGTCTCTCCCCAGAGAGTATTCGGGACACCCGAGCAGTATATCAAGTGACTCGGGCTGCCACCCAGAAGGAAACCGCACCACTCGGATCTCCAGAAAGCATTCAGAACAGAACACAGAACGCCAATCCCGGTGAAACTGCACTTTCCCCGCCACCTGGCTGCAAACCCTGAGACTGACACTCAACCTGACTCCCGCCCTCAAGACACACCGCCCATCCCAAGCTCACCACAGTTCCCGCACACCAGGAGTGCCATGCACCTGGGCCCTAACGCTAACACTCACTTGACTTCGGAGAGCTTTCTCCCTAGGTCCCTGGCTCCATTACCCAGGGATTTGGGCCACCTGAGCAATACCAGAGGACGCAGCCTGACACCACAAAGCAAAATGAGCCGTTTGGCACTTCCAAAAGCACTGAGAGGAGAACCCTACATGCCGTGCCCCTAGGCCCTGACCCGAAGCCTAGATTGGCTCCTGAGTGCTTTGTTCTCAGAGGTCTTGCCCCAGAGCCCCAAAGACAAGGAACACCTGAGCAATACCAGAGGACTGAGCTTGCCACCCAGTGAGAAACCCCACTGTTTGGAACTCCGGAAAGGATTCACAGGAGGAGAATGCTGCATGCCCATCCCAGCGCACCCACACTTTCAGCGGTCCCGTGGCGGAAAAGAAGAGCAAGACACTCACGCTGACCCATGCCTTCAACCCTCACCCCCGGGAACCTAGACGCAGTGCTGGGAGGTCAGGTCGCCCGTGCCCCTATATCCTAACCCTCACCCTCGGTTGGCTTGTGAGGGGTCAGTCCCCAGAGTCTGGCTACAAAGCCCCACAGATTCGGGACACCCGAGCAATATCGAGCGACTCAGGCTGCCACCCAAAAGGAAAATGCCCCATTTGGTACTCGGGAAAGCATTCAGATCATGAGAACTCTGAATGCCCATCCCAAGGAATGCACAAATTTTCTGCCCTCTAGCGGCAAACCCTGAGCCTGACACTCAACCTGACCCAAGCCCTCAAGACAAACTCCCCGGGAAGCAGGCCATAGTGCTGGCAGGTTGGGCCTGCCGTGCCCCTAGGCCCTAACACTATCTCTCTCTGGCTTCTGAGGGCTCTGGCCCCAGAGACCTGGCTCTAAAGACACAGGGATTGGGGGCACCTGAGCAATACCAGAGGATTCAGGCTGTCTCGAGAAGGAAACCACACAATTGGGAAATCGGGGCAAAGCTTTCCAAGTAGAAGTCTGCATGCTCATCCCAGCGAACTGCCACATTCAACGGCCCCCTGCCCACAAACCCTGAGACTGACATTCACCCTGACCCACGCCCCCCACTCAGATTCCCCGCCCCCCAAAGCTTTCCCCAGCATGCCCAGATCAGTGCTCCAATGACCCTAGGCCCTAGGTCTATTCCTAGGTTGGCTTCTAAATTTCTGGATCCAGAAACCTGGCTCCAAAGCCCCAGGGATGGCAATAAATGAGCAACACCAGAGGACTCAGTTTGCCAAAAACAATTCAAACACACTACTTGCAACTCTGGAGAGGTTTCAGTACAGGACAACTCTGAATGCCCATCCCAACCAACGCACAAATTTGGCGCCCTCTGGCGGCCAACCCTGAGCCTGACACAACCTGTCCCACGCCCTCAAGACAAACCCCCCAGAGCAGGTTACAGAGCTCACCTCAGCCCTGCTGTGCCCCTAGGCCCTAACCGTCAACCTAGAGGCCTCTGAGTGTCTGTCCCAAGGGGCTTGACTCCAAAGCCCTAGGGATCTGGGGCACCTGACCATTACCAGAGGACAAAGGCTGCCACTAAAACAGAAAACGTGACATTGGGAACTCCAGTAAGCATTCAGAACAGGAGATCTGTGCTGGTCCATCCCAACGGAACCCAAGTTCAACGTGCCCACGCCGCAATCCCTGAGCCTGATACTCCCCCCGACCCACAGCCTCAACTCAGACCCCGGGAAGCTCATCACAGCACCAGCTCATCAGGCCTGTCATACCCCTCAGCCCTAAGCCTCACCCGAGGTTGGATTCTGAGCGGTCTGTCTCCATGGCCTGGCTCCAAAGCACAAAGGATTCGGGATACCCGAGCAGTATCAAGGGACTCAGGCTGCCACCCGGAAGGAAACCGCACCACTGGCAACTCAGGAAAGCATTAAGAGCAGGAGAACTCTGAATGCCCATCCCAGCAAACCTACACTTTCTTTGCCCCCTGGTGGCAAACCCTGAGCCTGACACTCAACCTGACCCACACCCTAAAGACAAACCCCCGGTAAGCAGGCCACAGTGCTTACACATCGGGTCTTCGGTGCCCCTAGGCCCTAACCCTATCCCTCGCTGGCTTCTGAGGGCTCTGGCCCCAGAGGCCTGGCTCTAAAGCCACAGGGATAGGGGGCACCTTAGCAAATCCAGAGGATTCACCCTGTCTCCCAGAAGGAAACTGCACCATTGGGAACCTGCGGCAAACGTTTCCCAGTAGAACTCTGTGTGCCCATCCCAGCGAAATGCCACTTTCAACGGCCCCCTGCCTGCAAACCCTGACCTGACTCTCTCTCTCACCCCCGCCCAACTCAGATTCCCCTGCCCCCCAAAGCTTGCCCCAGCATGGGCAGATCAGTGCTGAAATGACCCTAGGCCGTAAGACTACCCCTAGTTTAACTTCTGAGCTTCTGACCCAAGAGCCTGGCTTCAAAGCCCCAGGGATAGCAATAGCTAGAGCAACACCAGAGGACTCAGCTTGCCAAAAAGAATTCAAAAACACTACTTGGAACTCCGGAGTGTTCAGAACAGGAGAACTCTGAATGCCCATCACAGCCAACTCACAGATTTGGCGCCCTCTGGCGGCCAACCCTGAGCCTGACACTCAACCTGACCCAGGGCCTCAACTCAGACCCAGGGAAGCTCCTGTCATGCCCCTAAGCCATAAACCTAACCCTAGGATGGCTTCAGAGCACTCTGTCCCCAGAGCCTTGCTCCAAAGCCCCAGGGATCTGGGACACCTACCAGTGCCAGAGGACTCAGCCTGCCACTACAAAGGAAAATGTGCCATTGGGAACTCCGGTAAGCATTCCGAGAGGAGAACTGTGCCCATCCATCCCAACGAACCCCAAGTTCAATATGCCCAGACTGCAATCTTTGAGCCTGACATTCCGCCCTGACCCATGGCTTCAACTCTGACCCCAGGTGCCTCATCACAGCACCGGCACATCAGCCTTCTAATGCCCCTAAGCCCTAAGAATAACCCTAGTTTGGCTTCTGAGTGGTCTGTCCCCAGAGCCTGGCTCCAAAGCCCCAAGGATTCGGGACACCCAAGCACTATCAAGGGAACCAGGCTGCCACCTAGAAGGAAACCCCGCCACTGGGACTCTGGAAAGCATTCAGAGCAGAACTCTGTTGCCCACCCCAGCAAAACTACACTTTCTGCGCAACCTCCTGGCAAACCCCGAGCCTGACACTCAACCTGACCCACGCCATCAAGACAAACCCCCAATGCTGCCACGTCGGGCCTGCCGTGCCCCTAGGCCCTAACCCTATCTCTCGGGGGCTTCTGAGGTCTCTGGCCCCAGAGGCCTGGCTCTAAAATCACAGGGATTGGGGGCATCTGAGCAATACCAGAGGATTCAGCCTGTCTCCCAGAAAGGAACCGCACCAATAGAAACTCAGGGCAAAACTTTCCGAGTAGGAGAACTCTGGGTGCCCATCCCAGCGAAATGCCACTTTCAACGACCCCTACCTGTAAACCCTGAGCTTCACACTCACCCGAAATCTCACACCCCCAACTCAGATCGCCCACCCCCTGAAGCTTGCCCCAGCGTGAGCAGATCAGGGATAAAATGACCCTAGGCTGTAAGTCTATCCCAAGGTTGGCTTCTGAGTTTCTGTCCCCAGAGACCTGGCTCCAAAGCCCCAGGGATGGCAATACCTGAGCGACACCAAACGAATCAGCTTGCCGAAAAGAATTCAAACACACTACTTGCAACTACGGAGAGCATTCAGAACCCAAGAACTCTGAATGTCCATCCCAGCCAACAGACAAATTTGGCAACCTATGGAGGCCAACCAAGATCCTGACACTCACCCTGACACACGCCCTCTAGACAAACATCACTAAGCATGCTACAGTGCTTGCACATCAGGCCTGCTGTGTCCCCAGATCCTAACCGTCACCCTATGGAGGCATCTGAGGGATCTGTCAGCGAAGGCTGGCTCCAGCAAGACCAGAAGTCTCAGCCTGTCACCCAGAAGGAAAACACGCCATTTGGAATGCAGGAAAGTGTTCAGAGCAGGAGTACATGGCATGCACATTAAAGCACACCTGCACATTCATTGGCCCCCTTGCCGCAAACCATGAGCTTCAGGCTCACCCCAACACATGGCCTCAAATCAGACCCCCGGGAAGCTAGCCATAGTGCCCGTAGATTCAGCCTGCCAAGCCCCTAAGGCCCTACCATAACCTAGGTTTGCTTCTCTGGAGTCGGTCCTCAGAGGCCTGTTTCCAAAGCCCTAGGAATTGTGACCACCTGAGAAGTACCAGAAGACTCAGCCTACACCCAGAAGGAAACCTCAACGTTTGGACCCCAGAAAGCATTCATGGCAAGAGAAACCCGCATGTCCACCCCATCAATCTCCCACATTCAGTGGTCGGGCCTAAAATCCTGGGCCTGGCAATCACCCTGACCCATGCCCACAACTCGGCTCCCTGGGAAGCTCACCACTGTGTTGGTAGATCGGGCCTGCCACGCACATAAACCCTAACCTTAAACCTATTTTGGTTTGTGAAGGGTCTGTCCTCAGAGGCCTTCCTCAAAACTCCAGGGATTGGGGACAACTGAGCAATACCAGAGGACTCCGACTGACACACAGCAGGAAACATCGCCATTGGGAACTCCGGATGCCCATCCTAGCGAACCCCCAATTTCAGCGGCCCTCTGGGCAAAATCCCTGGCATGACATTGATCCTGATCCACGCCCTCAACTCAGTCTCCTGGAAAGCGTGCCACAGTGCTAGCACATTGGGCCTGTCATGCCCGTAGTCCTGAACACTAACCCTGGTTTGGGTTCTGATGGGTTTTTCCTGAGAGTCCTGGCTACAAAGCTCTGGGCATTGGGGACACCTCAATAATAGGAGAGAACTCAGGCTGCCACCGAGAAGGATCCTGCGTCATTTGGAACTACAGAAAGGTCTCTGACCTGGAGAAATCTGCACACCTATCCTAGCAAACCCCCACATTCCACTGTAACTCAACAAGAACACTTGACAGTTTAATATGCATTTATGATAACTCTAAAACGTCTGGGTATAGAGGGAACATACCTCAAGGTAACAAAGTTCATATATGAAAAGTTCACAGCTGACTTCATACACAAGGGTGAAAAGCTGAAAACATTTCCACTAAGATCAAAAACAAGACAAAGAGGGTGCCTGTGTGGCTCAGATGGTTAAGCGTCTGCCTTCGGGTCGGGTCACAATCCCAGGGTCCTGGGATCGAGTCCTGCATCGTGCTTCCTGCTAGGCGGGGAGCCTGCTTCTCTCTCTGCGTCTGCCTCTCTCCCTCTCTCTCTGACTCTCATGAATAAATATATAACATATTATAAAAAAATAAAAAAGACAAAAAAAAAAACAAGACAAAGATGTCCTCTCTCATCAATTTCATTCAACACAGTATTGAAAGCCCTAGCCAAAGCAATCAGACGAAAAGAAGAAAAGAGAGAAAGAAAAGATAAAATCCAAATAGGAAAACTGTCAATGTTTGCAAATGACATGATACTATATATAGAATTCCGTAGAGATTCCACAAAAAAACTGTTAGAATAAACAAATTCACTAAAGCTGTAGGATACAAAGTCAATATACAGATACCTGTTGCATTTCTTTTTTTAAAGACTTTATTTATTTGACAGAGGGAGACAGCACAAACAGGGTGAGCAGTAGAGGGAGATGGAGATGCAGACTCCCCACTGAGCAGGAAGTCCACTGCGGGTCTCGATGACAGCACCCTGGGATGGTGACCTGAGCCAAAGACAGATGCTTAACTGACTGAACCACACAGGTGTCCCAACTTGTTGCATTTCTGTGTACAGATGACAAACATTCCCAAAGAGAAAATAAGAAAGCAATGCCATTTACAATAACATCAAGAAAAAAAAACCTTGGAGAAAAGTAACCAAGAATGAGAAAGTTTTGGTACACTGAACACATGTTGGAATAGGAAGGAAAAACACATGTATGTTGAGGGGGCGTGTATGGGTCAAAGAAACAAAGAACGACACAAATAAACGGGAGCATACGTCCTGCTCATTAACCGGAATAGTTAATCATGTTCACATGTCCATAACAACCAAAGCAATCTACAGATGTGATGAAATCCCTA
>NW_027399830.1:0-1296 GCF_003265705.2 Callorhinus ursinus
AAAAAAAAAAAAAAGTCTGCTAGAATCAATAAGTGAGTTCACCAATGTTTCAGGATGCATAATTAATACACAGAAAATAATTATATCTCTATATACTAGCAATGAATAATTGAAAATTGAAATTAAATAACATTTATAATAATATCAAAAGATGAAATCCTTAGGAATAATTTTGACAAAATATTGACAAATGACCTGCACACTTAGACTAAAACATTGCCAAGGGAAATTGAACAAGTCTTAAATAGATTTTGTTGGAAAGATACACTGCGGTAATAGTTCAGAGGACTCGATATTGTTGAAATGTCATGTCTCCTCAAATTGATCTCTAGAATTGGGGCTCCTGGCTGGCTCAGTCAGTAGAGCGTGTGACTCTTGACCTTGGGGTAGTAAGTTCGAGCCCCATGTTTATTACTTAAAATAAAAAAAAATCTTTTTTTTTAAATGATCTATAGATTCAACATAATCACAATAAAAATTCCAGCAGGGTTTGTTTTATAAATCAATAAGGTGATTCTAAAATTCAAATGGGAGTGCTAAAGACCTAAGATAGCCAAAACGTCTTTGAAAAAAAATTTGAAAGATGCACACTACCTAATTTCCAGACCTCTTGTAAGCTGTACATTGTAAGATAGTGTGGTAATAGTGTCAAGTAAACTTGTTCAAAGGAACAAAACAGAGCTCAAAAGTAGAACCATACATATGCAGACAACTGAATTTCAGTTTTTTTTAAAGATTTTATTTGTTTATTTGAGAGAGAGAGAATGAGAGAGAGAGAGCACGAGAGGGAAGAGGGTCAGAGGGAGAAGCAGACTCCCTGCTGAGCAGGGAGCCCAATGCGGGACTCAATCCCAGGACTCCAGGATCATGACCTGAGCCGAAGGCAGTCGCTTAACCAACTGAGCCACCCAGGCGCCCCAGACAACTGATTTTCTTCAGAGATATGAAGCCACAGTAGAGAAAGAAGAGTCCTTTCAACAACTAGATATACACATACAAAAAAAAAGCATCAATTCATAGTTTACCATAAATAAAAATTAACTCAAAGAGACCAGAGACCTAAATGTAAAACCTAAGACTCTAAAACTTCTAGAAGAAAACATCAAAGAAAATCTTTGAGACCTTAAGTTAAGCAAAAATTTCTTAGATACGACACCAAAAGAACGATCTACCAAAGAACACATTAATTGAACTTAATCAAAATGTAAAAAGACACTATTTAGAGAATTAAAAAAAGCCACAGACTGGAAGAAAATATTTACAAAGCATATATCTGATAGAGGACATATTTTCGGT
>NW_027399830.1:1396-2927 GCF_003265705.2 Callorhinus ursinus
GGTTAAATGCCCAAAGCCTGAAGAAGGAGACTCAGTGCTGTAACTTTCTGTGAGACTGGCAGAGACAATGCCCAGATAGTGTTAGCCACAGATCCTGATGGCAGCAACCACTTCGGGAGACTGGCCACGGGAACGCTGTCACGTCAGCAGCTTGGCTAGGGGATGTACATTGGACTGGATGGTCATGGAGGTCTCTGGTGCAACCTGATGACTGCAGCAAGATACAAGGAGAGAGTAAGCCCTAGGAGTTCTTACCCCCAGAAAATATGTCTCTCCTTTCTTTTCTTTTCTTTTTTTTTTTTTTTTATTGTATCCATATTGAGAAGATGGATGTTGGCTGAACCTAGTGTGGTGATCATTTCACAATTGATGTAAATCAAACCACCCTGCTGCACACCTTAAACTTATACAGCAATGTATGTCAATTATTTCTCAATAAACCTGGAGAGGAACAGGATTCGGCGCCTGGGTAGCTCAGTCAGTTAAACGTCTGCCTTCAGCTCAGGTCATGATCCCAGCGTTCCTGGATCGAGCCCCTCATCATCAGCTCCATCCTCTGGGGGGAGTCTGCTTCTCCCTCCCATTCTGCCCCCCCACCACACCCATCATGTTCTGTCTCTCGCTCTCAAATAAGATCTTTTTTTTTTTTAATTTTTTTATTGTTCAAATAAAATCTTAAAAAAAAATAAAAACTAGTACATGAGTACTCGCTAACCCGGAGATGGGAGTGACAGAGCCTTATTGGAAGAAGAATTGAAGAAGCTCATTTAAGCTTGGATTTAAAATTGGCTTGGCCCCAGTTAAGGATGAAACAGAACAACCAATAGAAATATGCTTTGAATTCGTGTGAACATTCTCTACCTAATGTGGGCAAATGTTTTCCTTTTATTTCATTTCTTTCTAGTCAGCTGACTAAACAAGTTGTATAAATTTAAAATGAAATGGTCTTGAGAGAAGTTATTCAAATTTTTCATAATCTTGAACAAAAGTCATTAAATTAAAAGTATTAGAGTAACACAGTTTTTCCTTCAACACAAACATAATATAAATGTGAGTTTTCTAATTAAAGTATGATTAAGCTTAGATCTATAGTCTCATAACTGTGTACATTACATTTTCTACAAAGGCATGTAAGTGTTATTTCATTGTACAGTTAGTTAAGGAAATTATTCATAAAATGGCAAAAAAGTGGACTGTTCTCCAATCACTGTGGTAAAGTGCCATTGTTACATCATAGATATTAATTCATAAATTAGAGTATTTGAAATGGGGTATTTAACATTTGCAGTTTATTTCATAAGATTTATGTATTTGAGAGAGAGAGAGCACACATGTGAGCATTGGGAGCGGACGGCGGGGGTAAGGGCAGAGGGAGGGAGAAAATCTCAAGCAGACTCCGCACTGAGTGCTGGATCCAATGTGGGGCTCCGTGGGGGGGCTTGACCCTATGACCCTGAGCTCATGACCCGAGCCAAAACCAAGAGCAGACGCTCAACCCATTGAGCCAACCAGGCGCCTCTAGCATTTGTGG
>NW_027399830.1:3027-6850 GCF_003265705.2 Callorhinus ursinus
TTTACTAAGACACAAAAACAGATTTTAGGTATTAATGAATCACTAACCATAAAGGCCAGTTTATTCTAACATTTTGTGGCCTCTGTAGAATTTGTGATCACGTGAGTTCCATTTATCATCTTCAGTGTGGAAAAATATTTTGGAATTTCACTTCTGGTGGATTGTGTGCTCTTCGGAACAAGACCTCACAAAGAAGTGCTGTTTGAACTTTTTCAAGTGCACCCTGTCCTGTATAGCTCTCAGAGTGCCTGGGCGCCTGTGGCAGAGTTAGGAGGTAGCAATCACAGGCCTTGGATAGACTCACACTAAACAATGTACCTAGAGGAGATAGCAGTGGTATTAGAAAATTTATTTCCTTTACAAAGAATAGTACAAGGTTTGAAATGATTGCAATGCTCATTAAATCTTGGTCTGTAGCAGCTGTCAGCTAACATTTGGTTAAACTCATGAGATCCAAATATAATTTCCAAATTATTATATTTCCACTCTTAATTTGTTCCTTCCTTACTTTCTTATAAATGGATCTTGCATGACTAGATTAATAGTTAGCCAAATGCAGAGCACCACTTTTTTGAATAAGGTTGTTTTAGAAGGGTTGCATTAAAGAAGCAATGTGTAGAATGATTTGTTTTATTTGCTTTTAGGAATGTTGACTGTAATTTTGGAAGTGGCCTATATTCAACAAAGTGGTCTTCACAATGCTGTGTCTGTGTGTACAGTATGTACCTTTAGGGTGAATAATGGTGTTTCTGTGACTGAGGGATGAAGTAGGGCTGCAATGATAGGACAGCTGGCTCATCATCACTAGAGCCACGTCATAATGACAGTACTGTATTCACGAGAGAGCATTTTGACTGCTTTAATATAATGCAACACTTAAGTCATGTTCCTCAAGAAAAGATATTGAAGTTTGGATTCTTATCTCAGAAATTAAAAAATCCAAAATTAAATCAACCAATTTTATATTACTGGCATATACAGCCTGAGAAATCTTTTGACCCTATCCATACTCCTGAATCTGTCTGAGCATAGAATTTAGCATCTTTATGGCACAGTGGCAAACATTTGCCTAACAAAGTCAGTTCAGTGATAGCTCAACCCAGCCAGGAGAGATGTAAGTCCTGGCTGGGTAGGTCCCACCCCTTGGCTCTGCATTGTCTCTCTTCTTTATGAAAATATCATGGACATGAATGAATTCTCATTGAGCATGCTGATCAAAGCTGGGGTTCTCTAGAGCTTTGGGGAGAAAGAATTAGTGGGGCAAGTTCAAAGCATACATTGGAAATAAACAAAACGTATAAAGGTCAATAAGGTGGCACATGATGCTTCTTGTGAAGAGCAAACCTATCATCACCCTAAAAGTGGAGGATGAACTGACTGTGGGTAAATTGTTGACTTGTGCTAAATTTGTGGTTTTTTAGTATCTTTTTAAAGAGTAATCTTTACAATGTAACATGGGGCTTGAACTCAGGACCCCAAGATCAAGTGTCACACACTCTGCTGACTGAGCCAGTCGTGCACCCTGAGGATTTTGTTTTAAATATAAAGTGTTCTATTTGGTGTAGTAACTTCAGCAGATAGGGAAGTTCTGGGAGTTTGGATACTTTGGAATATCTTTATATAGGATAGACCTGGCTTAATGGAGAAATTGATCTATGACTGTTGCTATTGGTATGTCTTTCAGATGTTTTCCACTGATGTTTGTGATGCTTGAAAAATCCAAATTCTGTTTGAATGAATTTAATTTTATGCTTATTTCTACCTCCTCCTTTCCCTATGTGCACTCCCACATTTTGCTACTGTCAAAAGTTACTGCCCTATTACCTCATGATAAATCTTAACAATATTCATTTAGAATGTTTTAAATATATATATAGACTACAAGAGTGGATAAAAACCCCACACATGACACATTATTACATGCCTATAAGAATGGCTAAAATTCGGGTCGCCTTGTTGGCTCAGTTGGTGAAGCGACTGCCTTCGTCTCAGGTCTTGATCCCCGGGTCCTGGCATCAAGCCCCATGTCGGGCTCCCTTGCTCAGCAGGAGTCTGCCTCTCCCTATCCCTCAGCCCCTCCCCCTGCTTGTGTTCCCTTGTGCTCTTTCTCTCTCAAATAAATAAATAAATCTTTTAAATTGTTTTTAAAGATTAAATTAAATCAAAAAGACGAAGCACATCAAGTGTTGGCAAGGAGGTGGAGGAAAGGGAAATCTCAGATACTGCTAACGGGGATGTAGAGTGTTAAAACTGCTTTGAAGACACGTTTTAGCAGGTTCTAAAAGTGCTCACCATACACTTGCCATATGATCCTGCGTGTAGGTACTTAGCCAGGAAACATGAAAGCATATGCCCAAAGACTTGTGTACAAATGCTCATAGCTGCTTAATTTCAAATGACCTAAACCTGAAAAGTCCATCACATGGTTAGAGAAACAAATTGTGGGGCAGTCACATAGTGGAGCGCTGGGTGGCAACAAGGACGAGACACAAGGACTGTCCAGGCCACAAGGACTGGAACACACTACCACATGGAGAAACCTTAAAATGATTATGCTGAGTGAAAGATGCTAAACCAAAAAAAAAAGAAGAGCACTAGCTATATGATTGCATTTATTATTTTTTTAAATGCAAACAGAAACACAGTGAGAGAAACAGAGAAGAAGTTGCTAGGGCTGGGGAGGGAAGGGGCTGGAGGGATTACAGAGTACCCCAAGGAAGCCTTTGGAGTGATGGACAGGTTAACTATGTTGATTGTGGTACTGGTTTCCTGGGTGCATTCATATGTCAAAACTTACACCTGCTATATAACCCAGCCATTCCACTATCTGAATACCTGACTAAGAGAAGTACACAGGCCCAACTATAGTGACCAGAAGCAGGTCACTGATGATTCTGTACCAAGAATATACTTTCTGCAGAAAACTCCATTAGGCTAATTTCTCTTTCTTGATGAGTTTTGTGCACATTAAAGATGAACTACCTCCATTTTTTTCCACTTCCATTTTTTTTAAAGATTTTATTTCTTTATTTGACAGAGATAGAGAGAGAGCACAAGTAGGCAGAGAGGCAGGCAGAGGGAGAGGGAGAAGCAGGCTCTCCACTGAGCAGGGAGCCCGATGCGGGACTCGATCCTGGGACTCCAGGATCATGACCTGAGCCGAAGGCAGTCGCTTAACCAACTGAGCCACCCAGGCACCCTTTTCCACTTCCATTTAAAATGTACTAAAATTATATTCATTGGGATAATTTTTATCCTTGTACATATAAGATTTCTTATATTGGGGGTGACTGAGGGGCTCAGTCGTTTAAACGTCTGCCTTTGGCTCAGGTCATGATCTTAGGGTCCAGGGATCAAGTCCCACATCGGGCTTCCTGCTCAGTGGGGAACCTGCTTCGCCCTCTGCTTCTGCGTCTTCTCTCTGCTCATGCTCTCTCTCATGCTATCTCTCACTCTCAAATAAATGAATAAATCAATCTTAAAAAAAGATTTCCTATATGGATCAAATTCGCAATTAGAACTTGTGCCTACACAAATCTTAGGTCTATTATTCCCGAATGATCAGGAGTCAGGCTTTTACCACGTCCACAGGTCTAGCCACTGTCAAATCATCTTTTTACTGTTCCTAGCAATAAAAGAGATTATGAATTCTGCTTTTTAGAAAAATACTTATCATTTGCCTAAACCATCGCACAGAGAAAGAGTGAGCATATCCGTCAGTTGCCTAGATGCCCCTTGGTGCTGGCTAATTGTACAGCATGTCCAGTTTTCCCCTGTTCTTCTTTCCTCTGAGTGCAACAGTATCTGCTCTGGGACATGTAAG
>NW_027399831.1:0-6845 GCF_003265705.2 Callorhinus ursinus
GGATCTTGGAGCCACTGTGGAATTCCCTGTGCCTTAGCTTGACCCATTACTCCCTGCCCTCCTTTTTCCTGTCCAAGAGGGACCTTACCTGGGCTTGGGGACCCTCTGAATCCTATACCTTTATTACCTATAGGCTTTTCTCAAGCAAGCCTCCCTCTACTAAGGAAGAGTAAAGGTACAGGCACTCCTATTCTGGTCTCTACTTCTGTGCATCCTCCCATCCCCCCATTCATAAGCATTCACTGGAAAGTATCTAGCACAGGAGTCAAAACTGGATTTGATTCCTGGCTAGGCCACTCGTTAGGTAGGTGAGCTAGGGTAGTGGATAACCCAACCTGTCTGGGGCTCACTCTTCTCAACAGAAGGAATTATGCCTACCTGTCCTGTAAGGAAAATATGGGGGCAAAGGGTAAAGACTGGACCTGTGTGTATAACAGACACAGGAGGGCGCCTGCCGCATAGAGTCTTCCAGAGCTCAATTTTTTAAAAAAAGGTTATTATGGAGATTTGTGTAGTGCTGTATCCTGGAAGGTGAGGAAGGGTAGGATGCGGCCCCCTAACTTCTGCGACATTGCAATTGAACAGAGACCTACCACAAGTATACTCCCAAATGACTACCAATAGAAAGCGGCATCTCATCAAGACCAGGATGCACACATTGTGGGGGGTTCAGCGTGTATGAAGAGAAGGAGCAGGGAACTCACCATAGGCCTGTACCAGACACTGTACCTGGCATGCAACATCTGTTCCCTATTTCAACCCTAATCACGGTCCTTCTGGAGGGGCATTATGAAAAATACACCCGTTTTTGCAGTTGGAGGTACTGAGGCTCAGGGAGGGCAAGTCACTGTAGGCTGGGATGGTCAGTTGGTCTTCACAGAGGAGGTAGGATCTGAGCCATGACTTGCAGGGTGAATGGCAGTTGGATAGGGAGAGGGTGAGTCGGAGAGGGTGGGATTGAGGAGGAACAGCTTGCCAACAAAACCCTGCGTCATCAATGCCCAAACCTAGCAAGGTAACAGGCACTTTCCAATTGCTCCCTAGCATATCTTCTGCGAGAGGCTCAGCCCCTTCCTAACATGCCTCAGAACCCTGGGGATGTAGGTGGTGAAACTCTACCGGGGGTGGGGATGGTGTTGGTGAGAGGGTGGTGGTGTTAGCAGCGGCGGGAGCACTTGCGCGTTGGCTGCTTCTGCTTCGGGCCGTTTGAGTCGGCTGCCATGGGATCCTCCGTCTGTGCCCAGGCTTTCCTAAGAAGAGTCTCACAGCCAGGCTCAGCCATGTGGGGCTCGACTTCCCGACAGCTCGAAAGGAAGGACAATGGCGGAGGCTGTGGGGCACTGGCCCATTTATACTCGCTGCATTTCCTGACGTCTCGGGCAAACTCTATATCTGAATGCACAAAGTGCAATGCAGGGAACACGTTGCTATATCACGCCATGTCACATGTGCATTTGATTGCACACCCTTCTGCATCCCATCAGCCAATCACAGTGGGATTCTGGCATCTTCTAAACTTCGTGTTGCCTCTATCAGAAACATGCCACATAGAGTTATAGGTCATCTGGACCACAAACTGATTCATGCCTGCCATATGGAACAACAAATTCTACCTCTTTTTATAGTGGCTGAACATTAGTTGAGGCTTTAACAATATTCCTACAGATTAAGTCCTCCTAAACAAGGACATAATCCAAAGGCAGGCCACTGTCAGTAGTATCAATAAGCCAAACTGTATCTAGTAAAGGCTTATTTTCATATATAAACTATTAAAATATGTTTAACCTATATAAGTAAGCGATAAGATACATAAAAGTTGATGAAGAAATATCTAATTACATACGAAAGCAAAGTATTTTGAAGAAACCGTTATGTTCTAGAACAGAACCTCATAACCACTGGAATAAAGATTGAAGAAATTCTGGACAGCATATAGGATACATCTGGATAGAGAATTGGTGAATTAGAACAGGTGGAAGAGCTTGTGCAGAACACCTTATAGAGAGACAAAGAGAAAGAAAGTTTTAAAGAGAGCCCAAGAGACTTAGGAAATGGACTAAGAAGTTATAAAGTACATGTCCTAGGCATCCCAGAAGCAACACAGTGGGTGAATTTTGGAAAAGGTCATACACATAAAGGTCATCCGTCACATTGGCTGATTTATGCCTACACCATTTTCACTTTAAGATGTCACCAAAGCAACCAAATTGTACTGATTTCATTTTCAGGTCCCAGAGAGAGTGTGAGTCCCATAACTAGAGTTCTCACTGCCATGAGAATGACTCTATCATGGCCCACTGCTGGGCCATTTTCTTTCCTCCCAGAATCCACCGTTTTCTCTGAGCCACCGTGGTTTGAGCTGGAACTCTCTAACATGGTCAGCAAGTGCTCTTGGAAATCATGTGACATAACTGACCAACCAGTGCCTCCAGTTCTGATAAAAACATGAATCAGAAAACAAACAGCAATATCCACAATAGCCAAACTGTGGAAAGAACTGAGATGTCCATCAAGAGATGAATGGTAAAGAAGATGTGGTATCTCTATCTCTATCTATCTATCTATCTATTTATACACACAAACACACACACACACACACACACACACACACAATGGAATATTACTCAGCCATCAGAAAGGATTACTACTTACCATTTATATCGATGTGGATAGAATTGGAGGGTATTATGCTGAGTGAAATAAGTTAATAAGCATACATATATTAATCAGAGAAAGTTAATTATCATATGGTTTCATTCGTATATGGAATATGAGAAACAGCGCAGGGGACCATTGGGGACGGGAGGGAAAACTGAATGGAAAGTCATCAGAGAGGGTAAAAAACCATGAGAGACTCTTAGCTATAGGAAACAAACTGAGGGTTGCTGGAGTGGAGGTAGATGGGGGATTGGGGTAATTGGGTGACGAGCATTAATGAAGGCACATGATGTGATGAGCCCTGGGTGTTATACGCAACTGATAAATAATTGAACACTACATCCGAAACTTATGATGTAGTATAAGGTGGCTAATTCAATTTTAATTAAAAATGCACTCCCCTCCAAGAAAAAAAAAAAAAAGAAAAAATCCAAACAAGGATATGGTCAAACCATTTCCTTCAAAGTCAGAATTCAAATACAAAAAGAGATCCTTGTAAAATCATTAAAAATACTTAAATATTTTCCTAAATTTAAAATTGTTTTCTTTATTTAAAATTAGTTTCAGAGGTAGAATTTAGTGATTCATCAGTTGCATATTACATCCAGTGCCCTCCAATGTCCATCATCCAATTATCTTCCCCCCCCCACCACCCTTCCAGCAACCCTCAGTTTGTTTCCTAGAGTTCAGCGTCTCTTATGGTTTGCCTCTCTCTCAATTTTCATCTTCTTTTATTTTTCATCCCCTTTCCTGTGTTCATCATTTTGTTTCTTAAATTCCACATATGAGTGAAATCCTATGGTAGCTGTCTTTCTCTGACTGACTGATTTCACTTAGCTTAATACCCTCTAGCTCTTAAATAATATCTTTAAAACGGGGATGGGGCGTGCCTGGGTGGCTCAGTCAGTTAAGCATCTGCCTTTGGCTGAGGTCACGATCCCAGCGTTCTGGGATCGAGCCCCACATTGGGCTCCCTGTTCAGCCAGGAGTCTGCTTCTCCCTTTCCCTCTGCCACACTCCCTCTGCTCATTCTCTCTCTCACTCTCTGTCTCAAATAAATAAATAAATAAATAAATAAATAAATAAAATCTTTAAAAAAAAATACCATCTAGTTCCATCCACTTCATGGCAAATGGCAAGATTTCATTCTTTTGATGGCTGAGTAATATTCCATTGTGTGTGTGTATATATATATATATATATATATATATATATATATATGTATATAACACATCTTCTTCATCCATCCATCTGTTGATGGACATCTGGGCTCTTTCCATATTTTGGCTCTTGTGGACATTGCTGCTATAAACATTGGGGTGCATGTGCCCCTTTGATTCACTGTGTTTTTATCTTTTGGATATATACCCAGTAGTGCAATTGCTGGCTCATAGGGTAACTCTATTTTTAACTTTCTGAGCAACCTCCATACTCTTTTTCAGAGTGGCTGCACGAGTTTGCATTCCCACCAACAATGTAAGTCGGTTCCCCTTTCTCCCCATCCTCACCAACATCTGTTGCTTCCTGAGTGGTTCATTTTAGGTCTTCTGACTGGTGTGAAGTGGTACCTCCTCATGGTTTTGATTTGTATTTCCCCGATGCCGAGTGATGTTGAGCATTTTTTTCATATGTCTGTTGGCCATTTGTATGTCTTCTTTGGAGAAATGTCTGTTCATGTCTTCTGCCCATTTCTTGAGTGGAGTTTTTGGTTTTTGGGTGTTGAGTTTGATAAGTTCTATATAGATTTTGGATCCTAGCCCTTTGTCTGATAAGACATTTGCAAATATCTTCTCCCATTCTGTAAGCTGCCTTTTAGTTTTGTTGACTCTTTCCTTTGCTGTGCAAAAGCTTTTTATCTTCATCAACAAGGAAACAAGGGCTTTGAATGACGCACTGGACCAGATGGACTTAACAGATATAGTCAGAGCATTTCATCCTAAAGCAACAGAATACACATTCTTCTCGAGGGCACATGGAACGGTCTCCATAATAGTTCGCAAACTGGGTCACAAATCAGGTCTCAACAGGTATAAAGTTGTTTTCTTAACATTACTTAGGTCCCCAAAATACACCCCACATAGGGACTAAGGCCTGGAACTTAGGAATGGAAATAGAATTTTCCTTGGCATCTCCTTTTCCCAGTAGGAAAGAGTCCACGTTTCTCAAAGGTTGTAGTCATTCAAGCACCATTTCATGCAAAGCTGAGTATGTACTGGGGATGGCTTTTATTTGCTCAGGCCCATGTGCATAGGAGGTAAAACAACAAAAACAAAACAAAAAAATCCTGAACATTCAAATGGCCTGAGTTAGAATACATGGTTGGCATCAAGGGAAATCGTTTTACTACTATTAATTCGAACAATTCTCCTCTGACCTGATGGAAGTGGTGAGACAGATGTCCATGCACAGGCCTGGATTCATATCCTTCTCCTCATGGTTAAAAGCATACAACTAGTCAAACAAAGAAACAAACAGCAGGTAAAGTATAATTCCAATTTCCCACTCAGTCGCAGAGGCTGAGTACCCGGTAAGACTCTTACTGGTTCAGCCTGAGACACCCGACTGCACGCTGGGCCCAAGGCTGAGAGTCAGCGGCTCCGCATCCCTGATTGGCTAACTCACAGCTCACTGAGGCCTTGACTAGAAGCCTCCATCATCCTCATGAAGCCGATCTGCAAGTCCTGAAGTTTTGTGGTTTCAACAAGAAGAGATTACAGGCTTGGGAACAATGGAATCAGATAAATCTGGGCTACCTAAAGTGGTAGCTCCAGGTACTAGGGAGCCTGGAGTAGGAGTTGTTTCCTGAACTTTTTGATTTAGCGATTTCTGCACTGAATTTGGGTTTTCTCTTCTGTTCTCCATGAATTCTGTAACAAAAATAACGTTGAATAAGTTCGAATAGAGGAATGTTTGACTTATTAATACTATTTTCCCAGGGTTGTGGCTCATACTTTGTTCCTTAAGCAACGAATCCATTTCCCTCCAGTAGTCTTTACCATTAAGTACGCTGTTAGATAGATAATGATGCTCACCTCATGCCCTTTGCCCTCAATCACCTTCTGAAGTGAATAATCAGATGTATTCACTTTCTATCCCTGTCTTCAACAGCAAATCCATCTTCTTTCTCCCTACCCTAGATTTTACATCTGTCCCTTACCTCACACTCCCAGCCTTTAGAGTCTATGTGGTGCATTTTCAACCTTGTTTTACTCATGCTTCTATTTGGTCTCTGAGAATAGAGAGGCAAAGCCCAAATAAAGTACACAAACATCCCACGCATAGATGATTTCTCACTTAAAACTATATATCTATATCTAAAGTGTTGGTATGTCACATGGACAAACGTTGAGATTTTGAAGCAGCAGCAACGAGCATGATAAAAATTCAGTGATTTAGTGCAGTGCTGTTTATGCAAAACTGCTCAACAAAACTACCTTTCAAAATGAGCATGGTTTGCAAAGAGCCTTTGGCTTTCCAAATTTTGTTTCCTATGTGTATGGCAATTTGAGGTCCTCCCCAGGACCGTTCACTTCTAGTTGATTTTATGACAATTGTTCCTGATTTCCCTGCATATAACTTCCTTTTACTCAAAACCTTAATAAGATTTTTCAAAGATTTCAGGATAATAATACATAATAACCCTTATGAGGTTACCTCTCTATCCTAAATCCTTACTCAAATGATCGTAAGGTGAACTCTGAAGTTCTAATGGCTCATCAGACATCACTCACATTGGATGAGAACAAATCAAAACCAGACTTTCCACCCAGAACTGGAGCAGGCATTGCACACCTTCACACCTTTGCTACTCAGAAAAGCCCTCTCTAGTATCCTTCCCTCCCCACCATCTTTCTCATGAACTTGTCATGTTCTGATGATGCTGAATAAAATTTGTGATCTGTCTCTCTGGCGGGGGGGTCCTATTCCTCCCCTGATAGGTTAAAGCAAATTTTTTTGATTTTTGTAGATTATCCAGATTTGTCTCTTTGGCTGGCTGAATACATCATCCTTCGTGGGGGAATTACAAATTCTTTAAATAGCACAAATGCCATTCTTAAATAGTTGACCTAATGTTGGTTGCTAAAAGAAATTCTAATTGATTTCTAAGAATTGAAATCAGAGTATCTTCTTCCATCAGAGAGGTAGGAAACTAGAAAAAAAATAAAACATACAATAAAATTAAGCAA
>NW_027399832.1:0-6845 GCF_003265705.2 Callorhinus ursinus
TTCTTCTCCAAGTGAGTGGGGGGGTCCTTGCCAGACGGGCTGCTGGGGCCCAGATGACTCTCGGGCGAGTGGGAACTCGGTTTCTTCTTGTCTTGAAGTGGGGTTCCATCCCCCCGACAGGGAAAGTAAAGCCCAGGCCTAGCTGGTCCCAGCAACAAATTCTCGGCAAATTAAAGGAACAAAACACATCGAATCAGATTTGCACACTCTTCAACATGTACTACTCTGTGCCTGTGAGTTCACGGTGGATGCCCACAGAATGCCCACAGTGCGGGTCTCAGGGAGAACGCCACTTCCCAATGCAGGGTCGGGGAGACAAAGCTGGGGGGCTTTGCTATCAGACGACAGACGTGCCCCTTCCTGACCTGCTCCTCTGTGGTTTCAGAGAAGCTCTATGAAGGGCCGCAGCTCTTCCCAAGTCATCCCAGCAGGACCTGCCTGCATCTGCAGCTTTCAGGTCTGACTCCAACTGGCCATCAAGACTCAATTCATGCTCCCCATTCATCAAAAAGGATTCCCAATCACTGTAAAATATTCGTTAAAAGTAATTAATGTCTTAGAAATGTGTTTTAAGTGAGTTTCTTAATAAAAATAAGGACACTACTTGATCACCCGGTGGCCCATTATCCACCAACGAGTTGGACCACACCCTTGGCTTCTTTCTTGTTCCTCTGAAGAAGAAATGAAGTAGAGTTAAAACTACATGGGCCTTGGAATCAGACTGTCATGGGTTCAAATCCCAGCTCTGATAATTTCCATGTGATTTTTGGGCAAATTATTTAACTCGTCTGGACTTGACTTTTCTCTTCCACAAAATGGATGTGATGTCCAGCACATAGGTTGACATCGCCGTAGAGGAAATAGTGCAGGTGGAGTGCTCAGTGCTGCACCTGGCACCCTAAAGTTCTCCTCTTGCTCTGTGCTCGGCCTGGAAGCCACCAAACCTGCTTTCTCTGGACCTCAGGCGATCATTAACTCCAGAGATGCTGTCAAGAGCCTCCGAGGGGCTTGTTAAAAGCAAATCACCTCAGTCTTTTCTCCTCCCTCCTTATTCCTAACGCCGGTTTTTTAGAGACGGCATAAATGGGCGTGTTTGTAAGAGGTGCTAAACGCTTTGTGTCACACGCTCCTGATCTTTGAAATGTATGTAAATCTTAGCTATCTCACGAGAAATTGTGCGATCCGATAGTGTTAGTGGCCAGTCACATGTTGTAACAGGCGCAGCTTGGCTCATTAAATCTCACAACCATACTTTGAGGTCCATTTTATTATCGGACCATTTTATAGACAGAGAAACTGTGGCAGGGCTTAAGTGACTTAGCCAAGATCACAGAGCTCCAAGTGGCAGACGGAGACCTGATCCCGTGTGTTCTGAGTCCAGAGCCTGTGTGTTTCACCCCTGGGCTGCAGGACTGCTGGCTCGATAGCCATAATTCTGCAGAGGTGAACTAGCCCCCAAATTGGTCTTCATTCCAGCTAGAGTGAAGTCACCCTTACATGGATCTCTAAGGTGTTGCCTCCAGAAATGGTCAGGAAGAATGGTATGGAGGGCGAAGAGCTGCCCCGTTGTAGGGCATTCAAAGAAGGGCTTCTTGCAGGGTATCTGCTCAGGAGACATCATTGCTCTTCCAACACCCCATTCTGCATGACCCTCCCAGAGCACTAGGGGAGGGCAGGCCAGGAGCCAGGTGCAATAGAGGATGAGTGTGAGTCCTCCAGACCACAGGGGGTGCCACAGACACATGCCCAGCCACTGATGAGAGATACAGACGGGGTGAGGGGTAGGGGCAATGTGGGTTTGCTGACTGGCATCTGGCACTCCTTTCTCTGTCTCCTGATTCTTCTCTGGAAAAACTGCCCCTCCCCAACCATAAGTCTCTAGGGGCTCATCAGGGAGACCACTCTGGCCCAGGCAGTTGGTTCAAGGAGGAACACGTGGGAAAAACTGTTCAAATGAAACTCAAAGGGTTGTCCTAGCGTGAATGGAAAAGGGGAGTTCCCTATCTACTGGCGTAGCTGAGCTAGAGAATGTGGGCTTCTAGGCAAATAAGCCAGCACCAAAGAAAATTAGAATTGAAAGAAGCAGAGAAACTGAGTCCTGATGTCATTTTGTGAGCACCTGGATCCTGCAATACCTGAAGTCAGCTTGCCTCCAAACTCTTCCATCATGTAAGCCCTTATAAAGTTTTTTGGTTTTTGTTCATTTGTTTGTTTAAGCCCATTTCAATGAGATGCTTCATTTGGTACCCAGAGTCCTGACTAACACAAAGAGCAAGAAAACGCTTGATCAATCTGGCTTGGAATAGCCAGCTCATTCACACCATCTCTGCACAGGTGTGAAGTCTCAGTCATCAAAGTTGTCCCCAGAACACCTCACTGCGGGGGAGGAGGGGAGACACGGGAGGGAAAAAAATAATTTTTCAATTCTTACATTACTAAAGTTTGACCAGGCTCACTGCCTATGAAATCTCTTGCTCAAATCACATATAATTTGATCGGCTTGTGAAAGAGAAATCCTTCTGGAGGTTGGTCTGGGTGTTGCTCTTCTCACAAAAGTAAAATTATTGGCCTCTGATGAATATTAAGACAGTTCCTATCAGGAAAAAAGGAAGACTCTCACGGTGAGAGTATGAGCAACTCTGTCCCCTGAACATATCCCACTTATTGAACAGGTGTTGAATTTTTTCCCTGACTCTGGATTGTTTCAAAACAGGGAAGCAGCTAAGAGCTGGCCCCAGAGGATTATCATTTCCTCCGGTAGCAGGAGAGCAGGTGCTGAGGGACATCCTCACCTACCCCACCGGGCCGGCCACGGTGCAGTCGGGTCCTTGGCTGCGAGCGACGGAGACCCACCTGGGTGACGGGAGCACAGCGGGCTTTCTCCTCAGGATCTCGAGCCCCACAGACTGGAGGAGTCGGGGGGACCAGGTGGGAACCAGAGAGGCCGTGGGGCCAAGACACGGCATCTCACACCCAGAACCAGCTGACCCAGACGCTGCCCTGGGACACGTGACCTCCCTGTGCTCGACCTTCTTTCCTTCACTTGCTCAAAACTAAGTCCCAGGAAAGAGCATGTGACAGGCCAGCCTTAGGCCAGTGCCCATTGCCAGGAAAGCAGGGTGGGAGAGGAAGGGCCTCACCCCTCAGCTTTCACGGTGGACGGTGTCACCGGGCAAGACCCTGCAACACCCCCACACAGGACGGGAGCGTCCCAAAAGGAAGGCAGGAAGCCCTGGGGTGGGGGGTGGCTCGTGGGAAGCCAGAAGAGGCCTTCTCCCCTACGTGTCACTTGGGATGGACCACCGTGAGCCTTGACTGCCAAACTAATGACTCTCAGCTTCTCTGCACAGGCAGGCAGGCTCAGGGGACACAGGATAGCTTTTTATGGAAAAGGAAGCTCTCCTTTTCCAGAATTTCCAGCAGAAAAGCTGCAGGGCTATGCTTATGGGATTATTTATTTTTACAATGAATATTTACAACTTTAATAATAAAAATGATTTTTCATGTAGAAAACAAAGCCACAGTTTCTGAAAGTAGCAAACCAGGAGCTGAGGCTCATGGGTAAATATGCCTCGGGTCAGGTCATCTGCACACTCTCTGTCCCCAGTGTGGCTCCTGCGCTGTGGTCGGTGCCCAGGGGCTGTCACTCTCCTGGAAACTCCCGCCTGCAGGTGCCTGGCTGGGCCTTCCGTTTACTGCAGAGCATCCGGTCAATTGCCCGTAATCGGATCAGAGCAGGAACAAGTGATGGGCTGCATTCGCCTCATGTAGACACCGCTGACACACACCCATGTGTCACTGCTCACACTTCTCGGGGACGGTGTCATTCCTCAGGTTTCCATTTCCCCTGCAGGGGCTGCTTTCCTTGGGCCCAAGGAGCAGCATGTGCTCGGGGCCTGTCACCCCTTCCCGGAAGAGCAGCACCAAAGTCACAGGCGTGGACATGTGGGTCGCTCACTGCACACCTCCAGGGCCCGATCCCACTGGGGTGCATGTGACTGGTGCCCCAGAGGTGGGCACACCAACCTCTACCGGCTGCCCAGCCCTCAGGACCTCAGGAGACCCTTACCCATTCTAGAACGTCAGTCTGGAAGCACCTGGGAGACATCTCATCCTGGGTTTCCTCTCCATTTCGTCTGGGAGATCTCTGCTCAGAGTGGCCGGGCTGTGCTCCCCGGCCTGGGGTTTCCGGAGACACCCCTCCACCCCAGCCCGCAGGAGAGCAAATCTCAAGGTCACGTCCGTTCCCCCATCCCTGGTAAAGGATGAGGACCCGGTGGTTTATAATTCGCAAGGGCCGCTCGACCTCACGGGTCACATCTGACCTTCCCAATAGCTGGTCAGGGGCAGATGACACTGTGCTCCCCGCATCTCAGACAAATGGATGCGACGATGCATCACCGTGTCATGTGTCACTAAGCAAGACAACACTGACGGTTAAATCACGATGTAATCACAAGGCCCGGCGATCAGAGGACACCACCACATTAGAGGGCTATTAGCATGGAAACAGGTGCATCTCAGGATCTGAGAGATTCAGTGTTCTTTCCATTGTGTAGATTCAGAAACTGATTCCAAGAGGGTCCTGCCTGTCCACACACACCCGGCCAGCCCGAGGTCAGGCCGGGGCTGTGACCTCTGTCCCCTGCTGACCGTCACCTGTCGGGGGTGGGCGGGAGATGTGATGCCCCCATCTGCCTCCAAGGAAGGATTTGCTGCCCAGTGTGGGGAGTGTGCTCAGCAAACGGCTTCCTGCTTCTTTAACGTGACTCCCAGAGTGACCAAAGGACGGACAGACACATTAGCTAAGTCATAACAGTTTCAGGCTGTGTGTCCTCATTCCTACTGTAAAACTCAGGCCTGGGACTGATGGAAGAATTGGGATGTGCCCAAGCATTGGATCAAAGGCGGCGGCCGGGAAAGCGTCCCCCAAGGGGAGGGAATTGGCGGGAAGTGGAGCGGGCAGGGAGGGGAGAAAGGGGGACCCAGACCATCCCCAGCCCCCTGTCCACCCCACCTCCATCCTGGGAGGCAAGGCGCGGAGGAGGTGAGAGGCTGCAGCTCCAGGAACGCCTGGAAGTTCTGCCTTCACATTTGCTACAAATCCTCGTGTCAAGAACCACAACTTCATCCTTTCCCAGCCAAGCTGGTTTTGAGACTGCGCTCGTTTGTATGTTTGTTCATTCCTTACATAGCTCTTGAAGGCTCACCGTGTGCTAGACACTCTTGCAAGTGCCTGAGATACAACAGGGAAGAAAAACCCAAGTTTCTTCCCTGGGGAGCTTATTTTTTGGAGGAGGAAAATGGGCACATAAAGATGCAGAGGCTAAGGGACATGTATCCGATGCAGGTTACCCACCCCATCCAATTTGTTCAGCCTCACCTGTCTCCCACTCCAGAAACTGACTCGCTGCAGGTCCACAGGACCCCACTGTGCTCTGACCACAGCCTACTCCCCCCATCGGTGAGCAAGGGATCTCCCACCCCAAATGGGAACTTTGGGTAAATGGAAGGTTTGCTGCTCCATGAGAGGCTGTGATTCCTGCACAATGCATTTGCAACTTCAAGGCATCATTCTCCCCAGGACACACGTCAGGGTGTCCTCAGATCGAGACTCTTCTTGGAACCCCAGCAGAAGCAGGTTCTCGCCCATCTCTCAGGCTGCTTTATCCTGCACTGGGCAACACCAAGCAAGGTCAGAGGGAGTGTGCAGTTTATCAATGAGGGAGCTGAGGCCCAAGGAGGGCAGGTGGTCTGCCCAGCTCTCACGCGGTGGCGGAGCTGGGACCCCAACACCTGCCTTCGGCTCAAGGAATCTCAGAGATGCTTCGACACGTCCTCTAGATGTTGGCATAAACGTTGAGCCTCATTGACGAGAGACAGGATGCACAACCTGTGACAGAATCTATCAGCTGTGCCCGGATGACAGTGATGCTTTTAATAAAAGTCTTTCCCACACAGATTACCTGGGACATCGACCCCGCTTTCCCTTTCTCAGCCTGTGCTCGTTCTCCCGAACACTTGCACGTGAATTCACACTTGCATCTAAGCCTCCTGTTTCTTACTTCCACCTGCTGGGAGGAGGGTGAATGAGGGGACATATAATAACCTGTTTCCACTCTCTGCTCCCATGATATTAATTTGACTACACAGGATCTTTCATGCTTCGCCATGACAAAGACACAGTTTCATACATGAATGAGTCAATGTCGAGTGGGAGGAGGAGGAGGAGGAAGGGATGCCACGTTTTCCCAATCCTCTCAGGTGGTTTCTTATTTCATATTGATACAGACAGAGCAGGGACCGTGGATTACGCTGATGAGCTCATAAAGGATCGGCTACTCACCAATAATGCCAAGGTCTTGTTTTCTTGACGAGTATTTGATGCTGATGGCAGAGGATGTCCCTGAACTTGAAATTGTGTGGTTTCCCCACCAGGGACCTTGAACTTGAGCCCTTCCTACTCCACACAGAGGTACAGATGACACGCATGGTGTGCGTGTTGCCGAGAGACACGAAGTAGAGCCGTTAGACTGAGTCTTAGGAGATGAAGGACGCGGCGCTAATTGGAGCGCATTACAGGCTTCCGAGAAGCTGACATGGTGTCAAGAGCGACCCCCCCACATGACAGGCAGAGATGACCGTATTTGGAGCCAGAGGTCATTAACACGGGCGATCGACGGGCTCCGTGATCGGAGGGGGAGGCGAGCGCACTCCGCCCTGCCGAGCTACGTAAACGTGCAATTGTATTCTTTTTCCCCAGCCATAATCTTCCGATGATGACGTCAGGGACCCTTCAAGGGGGGAATGGACAGCCTGACAGAGAACTTGCAGCATTTCCCCCT